>NC_133409.1:104467424-104770454 GCF_049350105.2 Macaca mulatta
AGCTTTTTAGTATACTTTATTATTTAATGTGTCCAAAAATATATGATAATTCAATGCATTTATCTTGTGAATGCTTTTCAAGTCTCCCTGCTTTCCTGTAGGGTATCTCATAATATAGAAAAAGACATGATTTTTTTTAAGGAGTATTGATATGATTTGACTCTGTGTCCCCACCCAAATCTCATCTAGAATTGTAATCCCCATGTATCAAGGGAAGGACCTGGTAGGAGGTGATTGGATCATAAGGGTGGTTCCCCCCATGCTGTTCAGGTGATAGTGAGAAAGTTTCCACAAGATCTGATGGTTTTAAAAGTGTCAGTTTTTCATACTCTCTCTCTCCTGCTGTCATGTAAGACATGCCTTGCTTCTTCCATGATAATTATAAGTTTCCTGAAGCCCCCCCCCAGCCATGCAAAACTGTGAGTCAGTTAAACCCCCTTTAATTGGAAGTTTATAAACAAATAGAGGTTAAATAAATTACCTAGTCTCAGGTAGTATTTTTATAGCAGTGAAAGAATGTACTAATACAATTACCTTTCTATTTTCTCAATAGCATAAGATAATTAAAAGGGCTTTACTTAAAGCCGAGGCTCAGGAAAGGAATGAGATCACTGTAAAACTTTGCCAAAATATCATTTCTTAGGCTTCCCTGCAGATGCAGATTCTGATTCAGTAGTTTTGGAGTAAAGCCCTTGAACCTGCATTTTTAAAGTCTCCCTATATAATTCTGGTGCTGTCAGGTTTGGTTTTGGAGTCACAATTAAATTGATGCCAATTAGCATAATTAAAGTGCTTCTGGATTGGAAGAGCTTGCAATCTTTTGTGAAAAAGAAAAATTTAATTTAATTCAACAACATTTATTGAATACCTATTCCATGCCAGGCACTTTGGTGTATGCTATAGACACAAAAGAGATACCACAGCATTCTTGTCCTCAGTTGGCTCAGAGAGTAGCAGGAAAAGGAGAGACACAGAGAAAGAGAGACACCTAGAGACACAGAGCAAAGCAGGGGAAGAAAAGAACGAGAGAGAGCAAAGAGGGAGAGAAAAAAAAGGAAGGAAGAGATAGAAGAGAAAAAGGGAGGTAGAAAAGAAATAACTTAACCTATTTGCAAACTGTGGCGAGAAAGATGACAATGAATTCCATGGGAATATACTGATAAATGAGGAATGGAGCAAATGCTACAAAAGAGAAGATAACTTTGGGTCTGTCTTGTTGGGGGATTACAATATATACATTAGAATTGTTCTCAACCACCCTGTTGAGCCATGTGTGATGGCAATTGTAGTTGTAGTTGTCGTGGGTCTGTTACTAGCATTTGGAAACCATGGAGTGCTCTTGTAAAAAGTACCCATAGTACCCCTTTAAGAAACTTATTTCATGAGTTTATGAAATGGAAGAGAAAATCATAAGCAATCACAAGGTTAGGGAAATGTGAGATAAGAATGTTGGTTAAGAGTGCTATTATAGTACCCTTTTTAACAAGAATAATAATAGAAAAAAGTAATAAAGTTGTATGAAGGGTTTCAGATGCTAAATTTTTATTAGTCTCATAATGGAATTTACACCATATCAATTTGGAGCTTCAGACTGATATTAGTGGCAATGAAATTACCAAAATAAAATCGGGTCTTATTGATAGGAAGTGTCATAGAGCAATGTCTTCCCTGTAGGTCCTCAAAAACCAAGTCTTAACCAATTGCTTTATAATTAGCTCTAGCATCTACTATTTTATGAATTGAATAAAGTCATCTCAAGAATGCTTAAAATTTCATTGATTTTTCAATTTTTTTTCATGTCTGTAGCATTTCTGAAATATACTTTCTTTGCTCAGCTACATATGAAACTATTGTTTGTCCTAATTGTCACCACTGTTTTCAGGATATTTTAATCAAAACAGTTAACTGGTGGATTTTCTATTAAACCAAAAATCCTGATGATAGGGTAAGATCTTTGTGGCCATCTAGATGATGGGTATGCGTGCTCCGCTAGAAATACACCTCAGAGAGCCAAGAAAAGTGTTACCCAAATACTTAAGAGTAATTCAGGGCATATAGTAAGGCTTTTTAAAACTATACCTAGCTAGATTCTTGAATAACATTCCTTACCTTTCCCTTGAAAAGAGTCATTTCTGTTTCTCTATATTGGAGAAATCCTGTTGATCGTTGCCACGGTATACTCACTTGAATGAAACTGCTTTATTATTTTTTAAAGGTTCAAATAAACAATTAGTTATAAGTAGAACTGCATAATTGAGTAAGTAGAACTGAATAATAACAAGTAGAACTGAATACAAAGTAATTATTTTGCAACTGTTGGCACTTTCCTATGATATTACATTAATATTATGTCTTTTATGTAAGAAAATATTTCCTGTGATAATACATAAACAGCATAATTGTTTTCTAATAAAGCAACCAAGAGCATTTTCAAGACTTTTAGTTTAAATCAGACATCAAACAGATACAGAATCTTGGCTTTCTGATTCTAAGCTTAGTGACCCATACTTCAAGAAATGGGCTATTTTCTCAATAGTCCACTTAAACTCTCTTCTCTACCCAGGCAAAGTCCAATATCAAATATTCAAGTCCAGGTTTCACCAACAGCTGCAGCAATGTTTTGTTTTATTCTTGCCTAACAATGTTAGTACATTTAGGACATTTCCAGCAGTAATTTTGATGACCTTTTGTCCGTAGTGACCAATTGAAAAGATATTATGAGACTGCTTTGAATAAAATAACTATTTGATTGGAATTATTTATCATCTGAATCCTGACCTGGGAGCCAACTTTTAAAACCAAATCATCTTTCTTTTAGTCACTTAGTATTTATCATAAACCATAGAACAAACCATTGTCTTCCTTTGCTGTCTCAACCAGTCAGCATGTAGAAGTTCATTCATTCCATCAATGAAGCCAAGGACATGCATCAAGTCCCAGTATGACCAATTATGTCTGTACAAAGGAAAACATCAAAGTCTGGAATGAGGTATCAGAGTTCATGTGTCCATCCCCTCATGTCTCAGCTCAGGGAAGAGAGATCCAGAATGGTTACCTGGTTTGACTTTTCTAGACACAAACTGGGGTCACTTGGCAGAATCAGAAATAGAACTTGTAAACAATGACTTCTTATTCATTGTTCTTTATTTTAAGTCACAAATAATTCTGTGTCTAACTTGCAGATACCATCTCCAAATATGATCCTTGGGATGGATAGTGGCTAGGAGGAATTAGGCTAAAACTGCGCATGGATCAATGACATAATGTTCCCATTCATGTGGGAAGCACAAAGGGCATATCCTACTGATGGAAGATCAGAAGAATAATCATTCTACATCAGTGTCACATTTTCTTAGCACATTTTGGAAGAGAGCAAATGTTAAGATTTAAATTCTTAATTAAAGTAGATGGTTGAGACTAAGATAAGTCTTTCAATTATTAGGAATGTGATTTGGGGGCAAAATATTTATTTTTTAAGCCTGATTTTTTTCTTGGCTGTAAAATGGAGTCAATAGTATTACTATGTGGGATTTTCAGGATTAATGAAATAAACGACCTATCTTAAATGTTATATTAGTGAATTTTGCTTCTATTAATATTGAGGCCTTTTTCTCTGAGGTTCTTCATGGTTGTTAATATTAGGAAGAATAAAAACAGACTAATAATTTTGGATATAATTTAATTTAATATGTGACATCTCTTTCTAGAAAAACACAGTAAGACATATGCACAAATTGTATACATAATAATGAAGTATCCTCAAATAAACACAGCAATTTTCTTCCTTTGACAGGGAACTTATACTAAGATATGTAATTATGTGTGTTATGGTTACATTTACATTATTTAATGAGACTGATATGAAAGCAATAAATCAGTATGCAAATAGAAAGAAAAACACACTTTAAATTATATTAATTTATAATGTAATCTCATGATTCTTTTACTAATTCTCATCAGTTACAGAAGATTTTCACAATTCATGAGTGTTATGAGTCGTTTTATGACCCCAAAGGAATAAATATCTTTTTCTTATTAACTTAAAGACTATGGATCATCTCAATAGAAAATGCTTTCATTCATGCCACAAATTTTCGTGGAGTTTCTTTTAACATGGCCTTATAAAGCACGGTAAGTTATTTAATTTGTATGGCTTATTTAATCATTCAATGATTATTTAATGAAATAAACAGAATTGTATTTTGTCATAATGAAAAACTATGGAAAGCACTTTTTCCATTCACCTTGCAAAGGAGCTCTGTAACATTTTTAGAACTGTAACAGAGTATTAGCTCAAAGAATGGAAAAAATATGCCTCTGTTTCCAGGCCCATCACATATCTCTCTTTTATGTAGTGTTCTTTGTGATTACATCCAAATTAAACATTTTCTAATTCAAGAATAGTAGTTAAACATTTAGTAAAATGATGTGACAGTATACCTTTTAAATTGTAGAAAAGAAAAATGGAAACACAATAGGGTTTCTTGCAGGGAGATGATTCAGGGTCACTTTCTGTAATTGCACTGTTGATTTTATGTCTGAGTCACAAGTAGTGTAGTGTAGAATTTAGCACTGGAAGCTGGGCTAGAACATAGACTGCATTACCTAGCACATGAATAATATGTGATATAAATACAAGACTATTCTTTGAAGAGTTGGAATATATTGCAACTGCAACAAGTTAAGCTGGCCTAATTTCATCTCATTTAAAGTGTTGCATCTGGACATTGAGAAAATATTTACGGAATGCCTGTTTTATTTCAAGTACTGAGCTTGCAAGGCATATTTCAAGTTGTTTATGAGACATTTAAATCTAGAAGTTCCATCTAGAATGTAGTATGTTCAGAAGCAAACTGTTTCTTTCCACCCCATCATGTAACCTGCTTCTTTTTCTCTGCTTACTTTAGGAGGTCCAAGAGAGAAACATGCATGTTGTTAAGATTTCTTTCTCTCTCTTACTTAACTGCATATAATTTATCACCAAATCCAATTGACATTGTTTCTGCAACATGTTTTAAATGCAACATTTTCACAGAAACAGAAACTAACAAAAGAATAAACAGGCACCCTACAGGAGAGAAAATATTTATAAAGCATGCATCTGAAAAAGGTTTAATACCAAAATCAAGAAAGAACTAAAACAAGTCAAAAAGCAAAAAACAAATAACCTCATTAAAAACTGCATAAAAAACATGAACAGACACTTCATGAAAGAAGATGTACAAGCAGCAAATAAATGTGAAAAAATGCTTCCCATCACTAATCATCAGAGAAATGCAAATCAAAACAATAGTATCTCACACTAGTCAGAATGGCCAATATTAAAAAAGCAAAAACAAACAAACAAACAAAAAAACAGCAGATGTTGTCAAGGCTGAAGAGAAAAAGGAACGCTTATATATTGTTGGTGGGAATGTAAATTAGTTCACCCACTGTGGAATGCAGTTTGGCGATTTTTCAAAGAACTTAAAACAGAGCTACCATTCAACTCCTGAAAGAAAATATATCATTGTACCAAAAAGACACATGTACATGTATGTTAATTGAAGCACTATTAACAATAGCAAAGACGTGGAATCAACCTAAATGCCCATTAATGGTGAATTGGATAAAAAATATGTGGTATATATACACCATGGAATACTACTCAGATATAAAAAAGAATAAAGTCATGTCATTTGCAGAAACATGGAATTAGGTGGAGTCTATTATTCTAAGCAAATTAATGCAGGAACAGAAAACCAAATATCACATATTTTCACTTATAAGAAGGAGCTAAGCACTGGATGTACATGGACACAAACATGGGAACACTAGACACTGATTTTTCCAAAAGGGGAAAAGGAGGGAGAGTGCAAGGGCAAACTACCTCTTGGGTATCATGCTCACTATCTCAATGAATTGCCCCCAAACCTCAGCACTGCACAATACACCATTGTAACAAACATGCATGTGTGCTCCCTGAATATAACATCAAAGTTGAAATTTAAAAGTTGAAATTAAAAAAAAATATTTCCAGAAAAAAAAAAATGAAAAATAAAACTTAGCATTTACTTTGCACTGCAAGTACTCCTGGTCTAATGCAATCCCTTATTTCTGTCCTGGTCTATTTCAATAGTCTACTATCCAGTCATTCTTCCTTTAGTCTCAGCAAATCTCAGTTGTTCCTGAGCACTGCTACAGAACAGGTTTTAAAATACACATCTAAGCATAATCCGATCACACTTAATTTCTTTCATTCTCTCTCCATTGCCTAGAGAACCATGTTTACACTCCATAATTTGCCCTTATCTTCTGCTTTCTTGGCCCTTTTTCTACTTATGTCCTGTGCTTAAATCAGCCTTTTACATCCTCTAATTTGTCATGTTTTTTTCAGGTCTCTGTACCCTTCATACTCTCTTTGCCTGGAAAGTATGATTAAGATCTAGTTTAAAGATTACTTCCTTGATGAAACCATTCTTAATGTTTGTACTTAGCTTAATTTGCTTCCTCTTCTTCCTCCCCTATTGAATTCTTTGTACGCTATTGTTATAGCTCTCTCACCATAATTGTGAATACTTAACTTATGTTCTCTAATAGACTGTGGTCACAGTAAAAAGAAAACAAGACAAACAAAACAAAAAACCTTAGAATTGGTGGCTGTCTCCAATTGCCCCTCATTCTAACTTTTCTTCCACAGTGTTTCAGATTAGCTAAAAACTCTTAATTTTCCTTTACTGCTGATGTGATAAAGTCCAAACTACTCAGCATAGTACAGGAGGATCTCCAGTCTCTATCCCAGTCCCAATTGCCCCAGCCATGCCTTGCATGCTGCTCTTTAATGTATAATAAATCACTCCTAAATGCACCACGGTAATTGTATACTTTCGTTTATTTTCCTTTTTTTTTTGAAAAATGTCCTTTTCCTTCTTTCCAGATGGTCTATTTATGATTTGAAGATTCATGAAACATACACACTTTCATAAAGCCTCCCTTGAACACTTTGTTAAAAGCACATGTCTCTTTCTTTCTACTACCAGAACATCTTCTGCAGAGGGCACACCTAAGCTGGAATCTTGTATGATAATAGTTTAACTGTTCTCCTCCTTCCATATGTGCTTCCTTCAGTCAATCCTAAGCACAATGACTATAGTAATTTGTTTAAAAGGAAATTCAGATCTTTTCAGTCTCTTCCTTAAAACCCTTCACCAGCTGCCCAGAACATGCAAGTCCTAACTAGTCCCCATGCCATATGGCCTCTGTCACTTCTTTGACCTCACCTCATATAACTCTCTCATTTCCTCTGTTCCATCCACCCTGACTGGTTGCCTCGCTCTTCCTCGAACATCCCAGATAAGTCTCTGGTTCTGAATATTTGCATTTGCATTTTCTCTACCTGGAACTCTCTTCTATAAATAAATGCATGGCTTACCCCTTCTCTTTCTCAAGTGCTTCCTTAAATGTCACATTCTCAATGAGGCCTTTCCAAATATCCCATTTACACTGTACCCATTTCATTTTCTACCAACACTCCATATTCTCCTTCATTGCTTTCATTTTTTTTCACATCTAATATTTCCAATATTCCTCCTGGAAAACAAGCACCATGGAGCATGGGTTTTTATCTCTTTGTTTTATGAGGTATCTATTCTAAGAAAAATTTTTGCTATATAATAGGACTCAATTATATATATTGAATAAACATACACATTCCTACTAACAGTTACTAAATGGAGAGGTCATGTTTGACTTAATTTCATGATTCCATCTGGGAATGATTCCTGGCACACAATTATTAAATCTACAAAGGTCTTTGATGAATAAATGAATGCATTTCCTAACCCTTGAATTCAATGTGGAAGAAGCTAATTAACATGCAGCAGTTTATTTGCTGGAATTCTGCCAACTAAATGAAGTTATTTAAATATCTTTTCAGCCTAAGTGGGACATGGTCAACTGTTATGGGCTACAGATGAAAATATCCCTCATTTATTTAAAAGAATATTAGAATTCAATCCACCGGATAAGTCAGTAGGAGTTTGAGATTCCATTGTATGGTACCCTTTAACAATCTCATTTTCCTATATTGTTGAAAGACGGAACAAATTTTCAACCCTGGGTTCAACTTAGAACTACTGGGACATTACAGAAAATTGTAAGACTGGATACCCAGAACCATAAGTTCTCATTCAATTAGTTGAAGTGGAACCTAAGCATTGGTAGTCTTAAAAAGTCCCAGAAAAATAGGAGCTAGAGCCAGAATTAGGAACCAGAGTTTAAGAAGAATTGTAGAGCACACTAGCTAGTCACGTCTTATTGTGTGCCATACACATACATCACTTGACTGTCTCCATGACTATAAAATTCAGACAGTGTTTTACACAAACTCAGCAGGACTTTAAAAGATATGTAATTTTACCAACTTTAATAATGCAAAAAATCTAGATAAAAATGTAAATGTTAGACTAGTTTATATTTACTTGGTGAGCTTTTTACTACATCACATATAAATTATCTGTTTTATCCCCTTAGCTATTGAGTATAAGTGTTAGTAAAGGAGAAAACTGGCACCAAATTAAGAAATTTGTTACTTTTCTTTAAAAAGTAAATCTTAAGGAAGGTTTCCATTTTTCTGCAAATTAAAGTCCTATGAATTAACTTATCATCAAAACTAGAGTCAATTTAAGAGATACAATGAGTTTTCAGATTGGATAATAAATAATATTAGAATTTTTTTTCTGACACTTATTCCCTTCCAATAGAACAATGAAAAATCCTTGATAATGTTTTGCTAACTAACATAGAATAACCTCATTGGTATGTATATGAATTTTAAATTCATCTTGCTAGGAACTCAGTAATTGGCTATACTTTACTATATATAAGAGCAAATATAGAATATGGAAATCATTTTACACAAATTTTTCAATTTCCATAAAAGAAAATATAATCATCAATTTCTACCTAACTTAGCATATATGTTTCACCTATAGTTTTTAGTGGCTATGGCTCAAAGGATGGCATTTTTCTTTTCTTTTGATATTAAGTAATGGAGGAAACATACGAGTGATTGGGTTTATTTCCACAGTTATACTGTTTTCGTTTCAGTAACACCTGGGCCTTTGCTTCCTGGATGAAAATGAACCATTCCTAATCCCCGACTGTGTGGAATGAGTTAGATTTAAAAAAAAAAAAAGTCCCTTCTTATACGCCACACCGTGAATAATGACACAGTGATGTTAATATTGGTGAATTTGAAAAATTTGAAGGAATAATGATCCATCAGCAGCAAGCATCTCTCACTACCTAATAAAATCATGTACTCACAGCTTCTGGAAGCTTCCAGTTTTATAGCACAACCTTAAACTAGGGTACATCCAAGTTGTAAAAAAAACCTGAAATACTACACTGCCACATTCTATTATAAGGGGGGAAAAAAAGAGTCTGGTATGTTTAAGAAACTCTATAATTTGTGTTTAACTCACTCCTCTCAGTCCAGTGTCTTTGTGTCATTTTGATTCTTTAGGAAAAGAATCTTTATAACTTCAAGGGGAAAAAACTGTAAGATTTCTTCTGTTCTCACTTTCACGTCGATAAGTCCCATAAGATAAATAAGTCCAAATGTCAATTATGAATTTGCCTGATTCTTAACAAATGAAAATGTTTATTTCCCCTGTCTAGCTCTTTCTTAATTTTATTAGGACCTAGCTCTATGTATCAAGACAGAAATAGAGTCAATTTAACCAAAATTTATTTAGGATACTTGTATTTAATTTAGGACAGAATATACTCAATTCAATGCTATGAGTTAGTTAAGATAGTTTAAATTTCACTCTTGTACATTATGATTTTTGCTTTGATGCATGTATTTAGCCTTTGTCTTACCTTTCTCTGCTAAAAAAAGTTTTTTTTTTAAATAAAGGCTTGAAGAACAAAAGAGTAAACAAATATCTCACTTCTATAACTATTTCATATATCTTTGTTGCTTCATTTAAATTTTTAAAATTTACTTTCTAGATAATTTTTTTTTGTTTTTTAAAGAGTGAAGTATTTGTTTGATTAAAATTATATTTAAAAGTTTACCAATTTCAAAGGGAGACATTCAGCCTTGAAATAATTTTTTTTCTCTACTGATACTTTTTAGTTGGCCCAACTCCTTCCCCCAACTCAGATAAAATTGAAGGTTTTTCTTGGGGAGGGTTCTCATGATATTGTTCAGGCTAGTCTCGAACTCCTCGTCTCAAGTGATCCTTCTTCGTTGGCCCTTCAAAGTGCTGGGATTGCAGGTGTGAGCCACTACATCTGGCCAGCAAACTTTTTCAGCATCAAAAAACGATTTAAGTGGGTGTCAATAAGGTGTCCTAAAAAAGCATGGAGCTTAAGAAGCAGGAAGACCTGGATTCAGTGACCTGGGCAAGAAGCAGAGTATTTCCACACCTTATTTCTATTGTTCATAAAGGATGGACAATTCTACCTCACAAGACTAGCATGGGATTACATTTAGGTAGATGACACACCAAGGAGGTTTTGTTGTAGGTTCTCATTCAAAAATAAGAATTCAATTTTCATTTATTTTTCTCATTTCGAGTAAAAGCGCTGAAATCATTTTTATCTAAGATTTTGTTGATGGCTATACTTCTAAATGACTATGATTACATTAATGAATAACCTATGCAAGAAACATCATTTTACTATTGGGCGTTTTAGTCAATGATTGCTTTCATAAAGTAGATATTTAGCTACCTGAAATTGTTACTACAGACAAGGCACCAGAAGAATTCTGTGCAAGCAAAAGTTCAGATCAAGGGCTTACTTTCTTATCAAAAAATCATAAATTTTTGGCCCTCAGAAAGAATATTTTCAGAAAAATTAGCTCTATGTCCAATTAAATTACCAATAATATTTCCTCTGAGTTGGCTTGCTGAACTTAACTGAAGTCATTCAATTGTCATTGGCAGTGATGGGTGATGCCAAAAGCAAGGAAAGGAGAAAACTTGCATTGGATCTACTGCCTGGATGAAATGGGTAGAGTGTCTCCTAGACCTATTTTGAGGTGAACCAATCCAGATATATTATCTGTTTAAAAACAACATCTTACCAATGTCAGCATCTGAAGCCACTCTTAAAACATAGAATTTAATAAAACCTGAAATAGAAGGTGTAGTCCCTGGCAACAGAATACACCCTGGCAGGAGATGACCATCTCAGCATCTGGTTAGTAAATTACCTCAGCAGAAATGCTCTCCTTTGTTGACAAATGGTCTAGCTACTTTCTTAGTGAGACTGGAGGATAAGAAATTCCTGGAAACATAGTTTGTATTCAGTACCTAAGTATGGAAATTTGTTGAGAAGTTTCATGAACTAAATGTTCTTATAAGTGAAGTCAATGCTTCTTTTTCTGTCTTTTCTTTAAAAGCACAAGTGAACTTGAAGACTTAAATTTTAAAAATGCTTCTGTTGCAGTTTAATAATATCCAAACTTGTAAGAAACAAATCTCATGACATTTTTATTAAAATACATTTAAACAATTAGATTTCTAAGTTGAACCATTGAGTATTTCGAGACATATTTTTTTTTTTTTTGAGATGGAGCCTCACTTTGTCTCCCAAGCTGGAGTAATTCTTTCCCAAGGTAACACTATGGGAGAATTAACAATGTCATTTTTTTTTTTTAATTTGGGCTATTTCAGTAACAAAAACAAACTAAAAGTTGGAACAGAAATAAAACCACTTAATAAAACTTTATTAGAATTTGAAGACAACTTTGATAGTCTCTATACCAGCCTGTTTATAATATATATAGACAAGGATATAACAACATGAGGTCAAACAGATTTAGAAACTAGTCAAAGATATATATATGTATATTATATAATATGTTATATAATATATTATACATATATAATTATACACATGCATATTATATACATATAATATGTATATATAGATTTAGAAACTAGTCAAAGATATATATATTACATATACATATTACATATAACATGTATATTATATGTACATATTATATATGCAAAATATATAATATACATTATATAATATATGTTATATTATATATAATCAATATATATAATATAAAATATATATAATATAAAATATATATATCTTTGACTAGTTTCTAAATCTATATATACATATAATATGTATAATATATATAATGTATTATATATAATATATAACACATCTATAATACATTATATATAATATAATATACATATTATATATATATTCCTCAAATCTGCTTTTCAACTCTCAGTCTAGTGTTTGTTCCACAACCTGAAGGTTTATCTTTATGTGTAGCGAAGAGTTCATGGATTATTATGGCCAGAATAAGCATCACGTGACAGGGGATAAGGCTAGAAAGGTAGGCGGTATAAAATTGTGCAGATCTTTCAATGATAGGCTGAATAGTTGAAACTTTATTCAGCAGAACATAGGGACCTACTAGTAAGAGTGTGGAAACTATTAATACATGAGAGGACAATCAAAAAGACCATAGAACAGTCTTAGATATGTACATTTATCCTCTGTCCATGAAGCTCAAAAGACAAGTTACCATGCATTTCACACAGCACACTGGAGTAAATTCATCTTCTTACATAGTTCCTGGGTGCTATGGCTGCTATAAAAAGGCCACAAGAAATAAGGACAGGATTCTTTCTAGAAGTAGATCACATGATGCATTTGGAGAAGGGAAAAAAGAAAAGATTTAATTATGCAAAACTGTTTATTCCTTCAAATAATTCTCTTTATTGAGACTGAAGTCCCATTTCTGAAAGTCAATATACCTTGAAAAACGTGTTTGCATTCCTATAGTTTTTAACAGAGTGTAGTAGGAATGTCAGTGGAATAAGTATGGGCTTGGAGCTAGAAGACCTATAGCAGTGTTTGTAACCTCTGGCAAGTCTTTAGCTTTAATTTATCAATCTGTAGGAAAAGAGTAATATTAATTATCTTTATTAATGTTGTGTACCTAAGAAAGTGATTGTGAAGCACCAGAAAGATAATGTATTTGAAAACTCTTAGGCTTGTTAGCTGTTATAGCAGACATACAAATGCTCTATTTGAATCTTAATTTGTTCAAAGTTATTGTATCAGTTCAAAGTATGGCATCAGTTTTATTGTCAAGTCACTGGCTCTAAAATCGTTGTGATTATCAAAGAAGTCGATCCCCAAAAATAAAGATTTCACAATGTCTTCTTCAAAATTTTAAGTTAGGTCATCTTATACTTCAAGGATAATGATGGCTTGCGTATGCATTTGTAGGTCAAACATGAGTCAAATGAAAAAGAAATCCTAAAAATTCACTTCAAATAATCTAATATCCTGCCATTATAGCATTTAAAAATAAAGTAAAATAAACTTGCTACCTAAGAAAGCGATTGTAAGGGGAAACACTTAATGTGGAAGATAACTCTTTATTGTGTGATAAATATTTCGTAACTCAGAAACGTACAAATATTATTGACAAATTATAAAAATATTATGTGGGACTTCTGGTTAGAATATAGAGTCACAGGAAATCATTGCTTTCATCCTAGCAACCAAAAGAAGTTGGATAAACTTCAAAAACACATAGTTCTTTTAAAAAATCCTTCAGAGAGTTAAGGATGCAATAAAACCTAAATAAACTAATTTCCAGAAAAATGACAAACCCTTCACAGAAGAGAAGAGTTTTCCACAGCTGTTTTCATGTCCTGTGAAGTAGTGGGGGAGGAGGTACCTGCCATAGAAGGGGGTAAGGAGAAACCAGCTAAACTTTTTATGAACTTTTAATGGCTGTGCGTAGGCTGGCATGAGAGTTTAGATTTCTAAGAAGCCTAAACCACAGAGCAAATCTGCAGCCACCCACCAAATCTTTCCCACAAGTGCTTGATGATACTATACCAAAATACTGGAAACAAGGCAAGAGAGCTGAGAGAGATTCCCTTGAGGCAGGCAGAGCTTGCTCTAAGTATAATAGAGCGGCCAACTGAAGGGGAGGGACATGATGAGTAGGAGAGTTCAGACCCACTGGTCTCTCAGCTACACAGGCTGGGATAAAGAAGGATAAAAATTTTGACACACTCCAGTGCTTCATAGCTGTAAGACTGGTGAATGGAAATCAGGGTGAAAAGAGATATGCCGAGCTGAAAACCAAGGATGGCCCTGGAGAGCAAAGACTTCTTTCCAGTGAATCAAAAAGCTGGCAGCTGAGCTATAAAACAGAGGGATATCATTTCTGGCACAGAAAAGTAGTGGCTCAGCTCTAAAGCACAAATAAAACTCCTGAATCTGACTAGGGCTCAGATCCTAAGCCATGCTGAAGGGAAAGTTTAGATCTTCCCTGCAAACCACATGAAGCCAGCGGTAAATTTAATATAACTAAAACTGCCATAAAGTCAGTCTAGTTCAACTGAATTTCATATTGATGAAGACTTCCACATTAGCATTCAAACAAAAGAAGAGGCCTGACATTTTCTGGAAGTTAAGATCATTCACTTTAGTGTTTATTATTCTTTTATACAAAATTTATTGTATATAATTAAAAATTGTAAGACGTTCTAACAGGTAGGACAATGGGTTCCATGACCAATAAAGGAAAAGGTCCATAGAAGCAGACACAGAGATGACCCTGATCTTGGAATTATCAAAAAAATCCTTTAAAATAACTAATACAGCTTGGCAACATGGTGAAATCCTATCTCTACAAAAAATACAAAAATTAGTCGGGTGTGGTGGCATGGGCCTGTAATCCCAGCTACTCGGGAGGCTGAGGTGGGAGGTTCTCTTGAGCTCAGGACGTGGAGGTTGCAATGAGCTAAGGTCATGTCATTGCACTCCAGTCTAGGCAACAGAGTGAAGCCCTGTCTCAAAAATAATAATAACAATAATAATAATAATAAAAATAAAAATAAAGAAAAATTTTAAAAAGAAAAAAATAAACTAGCACAAAACTGCTAAAAGGTATGTTGATAAAGATATCATGAAAGGCAATCTGTTATACTCAAAGTTGGTAAATATTGTAATAGACATAAAATAACAACACATGGAACAGAATAATTGAACTGGTAGAGAGATAAGGGGAAGGTCTGATTCAAGAGGTGTCATTTCAGTTGTGTCTTGCATGAAAGAAACAGAAAAAGTCATTCTTAGATGTTGAAATAGATAATTCAAAGAGTGTACAGAGATAAGTAGTTATGACACAGTTTTCTGTACCTGCAAAGCTGTGAGAATTTTCTGTTGGTAGGAATATATACTTTTAGGGGTAGAGGCAGGGCACCTTGATGGTTTTGTGAGCTGTACAGTCACACGAAGCCCTGTGCTCAGAAGGACCCTGTGCTTGATTTTATGATTTTCTGTGGCTAAGTTGAAATTTTTAGCCATTGAACAAAGGTCCTCACATTATTGTGCATTTGGACATGCAAGTTATATAGCAAGTCCTGAGTAGGGGAGACTCTCAGGGCGAGATGTGTGGGCCAGATTGTGAAGGGCTTTGAATACATCATTAGTCAAAATGAAGAAATCACATGTTCCAGGTTCTGCAGGAAGGTCTGATTTACACCCTCTTCTCATCCTAATTTTCACTGTAGTCTTCTGTCACTCTCTAGCATCCTGATGTGAACATAAATTGTATGACTACCCTATGTTGCATTAAGGAACCAATGGATATTTTAAACATGATGTGTTCTGAGTATGTATGTTTTGCAAGGATACTTTATAGATTTCCATGTAAAGAGCAGATTTAAGTACGGGAGAAACTCCCCATAAGAGCAATTAGAAGGCCTTTGTAATCCACAAATGATAGTCACCTTATGCAAAGCAAGGGCTGGGAGAAAGGAAGACATAGAATACACTAGATTTAGTAAATGTTTGGATGTGAGAAGTAAGGGACAGGGAAGGTTCAAGGATGAAATCCAGGTTTCTGATTTGGAGGACTGACAGAAGATGATGCTACCTTAATCAAGCTATGAAGGAAAAGCAAGAGGGAATGTTTGTGGAGATGTTGAATTTAAAACAGCTGCAGGATGAAGTTTCAGGTGCTGATTGGACAAATGAACCTACTGACCCAGAGTTCAGAAAAGAGGTAAAAACCAGAGATATGAATTTGGGAAGCACATAAAGCCTGTATATTCTTTCCCTGGTTTATTCGTGGTTATGGGTCCCTGCCCTTGTCTAATAGGAACCTGTTTATGACAGGAAAGTGCCCCTCAAACTAGGTACATGGGGTGAATAAAAAAGAGAAGGGTCGGCTGGGTGCGGTGGCTCACGCCTGTAATACCAGCCGAGGGAGCGGATCACCTGAGGTCGGGAGTTTGAAATCAGCCTGGCCAACATGGTAAAATCCCATCTCTACTAAAAATACAAAAAAAAAAAAAAAAAAAAAAAAATTAGCTGGGTGGCGTGGTGACAGATGCCTGTAATCTCAGCTACTCGGGAGGCTGATACAGGAGAATTGCGAAGAGAACTGCGAAGGTTGCAGTGAGTCGAGATTGTGCCATGCACTCTAGCCTGGGTGACAGAGCGAGACTCCATCTCAACAAAAAAAAAAAAAAAGGAAAAGTTGTCTTAAGTCCTGTTCCAAACTCCCTCCTGTGTTGACATTGTCCACAGCTGGTCATCATTTCCAAATGTAACATCACTGGGCATCCACCTTACCTTATCTTTTTCTCTGTCTTCTTGTTTGTTTTATTACAGAGGCAGCTTCTGTTGTCAATAACTTATCCTGGCATTGTTTTGGAATTCTCTTTGCCCTTACTTGCTGTTTACTGTTTTTTGTTTGTTTGTTTGTTTGTTTGTTTTAATTTCTACTTTGTTTTATAACCCACTATTTTAATCTTAGGCTTGCTGTTCCTTCCTTGTCTTTGTTTATTTTCACTTATCTTAAAATCACTCCTTAAAAAAAAAAAAAGAAAAATGCTTTAAATGCAACTTTAATTTCAACATCCAAGTTTTATTGTTTCAATTGAAATTTTTGCTAAGATAATTGTACATTCACATGCAGTTTTAAGAACTAATACAGAGTTCTCGAGGCTCAGATGGTTTCACTGGGGAATTTCACCAACCTTTAAAGAAGAATTAATAGCTGAAATTACATCAATGTGATTAAGAAGATCTACAACCTATCGAGTATTCTGCTGTTGTCAGACAGGGTATTCTATATATATTAATCATATTCTATTGGATATTCTGCTTTGTTCAGATCTCTTATGTCCTTGTTTTCCTGTATATTAATTCCATTAGTTGCTGAAAGGGGATGTTGAAGTCCCTAACTATAGTTGTAGATTTGTCTATTTCTTCTTTCAGTGCTGTCAGTTTCCTTCATGTGTTTTGATGGTCTGTTGATTCATGTAGACACATTTAGCATCATCATATGTTTCCCATGAATTGATTCCTATATTATCATGTAATATTCCTCATTGTCTTCTAATTTTCTTTGCTCTGAAGTCTACCTCATCAGATGTTGATATAGCCATTCATGCTTTTTTTAAAAAATTAATATTTGCATAGCATATCTTTTTTTAGTCCTTTTAATTTTGACATATCTATGTCATTGAATTTGAATAGCAA
The DNA here is from genome assembly GCF_049350105.2 of Macaca mulatta. NCBI lineage: Eukaryota > Metazoa > Chordata > Mammalia > Primates > Cercopithecidae > Macaca > Macaca mulatta. The sequence goes on from NC_133409.1 coordinate 104,484,969, forward strand.
ATAGTTGGACTACATTATTTATCCATTTTGCTGATTTAAGTCTTTCAATGGCACATAAAAACTATTTAAATTAAATTAAATTATTATTATTATTTTTTTGAGACAGAGTCTCACTCTGTCACCAGGCTAGAGTGCAGTGGTGCAATCTCAGCTCACTACAACCTCAGACTCCTGGTTCAGATGATTCTCCTGCCCCAGTCTCCTGAGTAGCTGGATTACAGGTGCACACCACTATGCCTGACTAATTTTTGCATTTTTAGTAGAGACAGGGTTTCACCATGTTAGCCAGGATGGTCTTGATCTCCTGAACTTGTGATCCTCTGACTTGTCCTCCCAAAGTGCTGGGTTTACAGGTGTGAGCCACTGCACCTGGCCTCATTTAATTTTTATGACAGGACTTAGGTCTTCTATTGCTTGTTTTGTGTTTTTTTCTTTATATTCTCATTGCTGTGTTTCTCTTATCTTGTATTCCAGCACAACTGCTTGAACCTGATGCATTATATAAATATATATATTATATAAAAATGCATTATATAAATATATATATGTATATATACACACACACACACACACACACATACATACACAGTAAGTTTTATTGCATGCAGTTAAATAGTGTTGCATGAGAGAAGTCCCTCATAGCATGGGCATCCAGAGTCTTAGGATGAGGAAACCATCCAGAATGGGCCATCCTACCAAGTTAGGGGTAGAAGCCAAGGAAATCCCCAGGAGAGGTGGGGATTGAAGAGGAGATTTATTTTTCTGTGAGATGTCTCTTAGCACCACAGCAGGGAGGCTTTGGGTCAGGGAGCAAAAAGGGCAGCAGCCACTTGGGGCTTATGACCAGCAGGCCTTATTTTATCAACAGGTAATTGCTACTGGGGAGCAGTTACCTGCTGTTTGGGGTATGCAAAGCAGGGAGGTTCTAAATGGCTGACAGTGTACTTATCTAGACTATTTTTGAAATAATCGGATGTATCAAGCTTTGAGTTTGGCCTATGTGGGCTTTGAGCTGATAGATCTCAGACTGCAGCAAAGAAATAAACAGCCTGTTAGCAAACAACACAAAGGTCATCTTTGCTTTTCTTATTTAACACCTTATTTGTACCACCTTTCAGAGTCATCCTTTGGTTGCCTCTCTCTCCCTCTCTTGCTTTCTTTCTCTCTCTCTCTCTCTATCACTTTTGTTTCTTTGAGGTATGTACCTAAAAGTAGATTATGGGATCATGTGCTAACTTTATGTTTGATCATTTGTGGAAATACCATATTACTTTGCCAAAGGGCTGCATTTTCTTGCATTTCTACCAGCACTGCAGTTAAGAATTTCAATGTCTATACATGCTCTCCTTATCTGTTTTGTAATTACTGTCCTCTTAGTGCATGTGGAGTGGCATTTCTTTATGGTTTTGATTTGTATTTCTCTAATGATTAGTGATTATTGGCATTTTGTATGTCCTTCTTGGAGAGATGTCTTTTCAGATCCTTTGCTCATTTTTCAATTGGGTTATTTGTCTTTTTCTTTTTTATTCTTTTTTTTTTTTTTTTTTTTTTTTTTTTAGGAGTTCTTGGCTGGGCACGGTGGCTCACACCTGTAATCCCAGCACTTTGGGAGGCCAAGGAGGCCAAATCATGAGTTTAGGAGTTTGAGACCAGGATGGTCAATATGGTGAAACCCCGACTCTACTAAAAATACAAAAATTACCTAGGCATGGTGGTGCACACCTGCATTCCCAGCTACTTGGGAGGCTCAGGCAGGAGAATTGCTTGAACCCGGGAGACAGAGGTTGCAGTGAGCCGAGATGGTGCCATTGCACCCCAGCTCTGGGTGACAGAGCAAGACTGTCTCAAAAAAACAAAACAAAACAAAAAAACCCCAAAGTTCCTCATATATTCTGCATACAAGACTCCTGTATATGGGATCATATCATCTGCAAATTGAGGTAGTTCACATCTCCCTTTCCTATTTGGAAGCCGTTTATTTCTTTTTCTTTACTAATTGCCCTAGCTAGAGCAGCTAGTAAAATTCTAACTTCTTGCCCAAGTCCATTCATCACCAGAAACCCACTCTGTGATGTCTAAATTCCTGTGCATCTTGTTTAACTGATTAATTAATTTATACCTTGGGATAATTTACATTACATTACTAATTTACATGGGTATTAGAAAACACAACTTATTAAATAAAAACTATGCAATATGAGAGGTCAGTCATGAGTATTTGAATCCTGAATGAATACTCCTTTAACATTCTTAAATTGTGAAAATTGTGCATTTTTTAATTGAACGTAACTTGTAAAAATCTCCATTTACATAAATACTGATTTTTAGCCAATGGAAGAAAGAGGTTAGAACTGGTTAATAGCATCCTTTTTAAAGCCATTTGAGTTTCTCTTAAAGATCTTCTCTGCAGAATGAGAATGCAATGAATTTTAAAAGGTAAGATAGAATTAATGGGTACAAAAACAAATGGACACCATTGAGTTCTTTATTTTAATATGAAAAAAAGAGGAAAAATAATTTATTTCTGCATTTCTCTGTGATTCATAGATGAATACATGACCACACATATTTAGTGAATGTTTATTGTGTGCCTGCTATAACATTGCATACAGTGGAATGAAGCATAAGGAATTATAATAATTATAATACTCTTTTTTTAATAAAGAATGAGGGGATCAAATAAAATGAAAACTAAATATAACATGTGATCCTGGACTGGATCCCAGATCAGAAAAACAATTACTACCAGAAGCATTATTGAGACAATTGGTGAAATTCAATAAAATATATACATTATTATTATACTTATGTTAATTCTTTGATTTTGGAAATTCTACGGTAGTTATAAAAGTGAATGTATTTTTTTCTTAGAAAATACACATTACAGCAGTTAGGCATAAAAGGACAGGAAATCTCCAACTTTCTCAAGAACTCCACAAAAATTATTATTATTCTATCTATATTAAATCTATCTCTATATAACAATAATTATCTGTCTCTATATTTGTATATATGGACACAGAGAAAAACAGAAAATGAATCATGTAGAAAATGTGACAAAATGTAAATAAACAATCCATGAATCTGGGTGAGGTGTGCTCTGGAGTTCCCTGTACTATTCTTGCAACTTTAATGGAAGTTTTAATTATTTCACAATTAAAAAATTAAAAAATATATAAACTGTTTTTTGATCAGTCATCAAGGAACTTATAGTCAGGTTGGGATTATAAGACCTACTATAAGAGTGTGTAAATTCAACTGATAGACAATACAAGAGATCATTTCACCAAATAAGTGACACTGAATCCTCATTGTACATGGTCTCAGGCTAAAGTGATGAAAACACATAGACTGTCTCTTCAAATATTTCACTTTGTCACTTGGTCTGGAGAGCAGTGGTGTGATCATGGCTCTCTGCAGCCTTGACCTTCCAGGTTCCACAATACTCTCATCTCAGCCCACTGAGTAGCTGGAACTACAGGAACCAATCACCCCATGCAGCTAATTTTTTTTTTTTTTTTTTTTTTTTTTTTTTTTCTGTAGAGACAGGGTCTCACCATGTTACCCAGGCTGGTCTCGAACTCCTGGGCTCAAGAGATCCACCTGCCCATCTCTCTCACCATTCAGACCCTAGGCTTTAGACAAAAAAGAAAGTCTGATTTCCAGAACATTAAAGTTGGTTTGTCCAGGGAGATATAGGATGATGATAATTGCACTTACTCTTTCGTGTCTTTTGCAATAACAAATAAACAGCAGGGATACATTTCCATAAGTTATTCTGCAATGCAGGTGTGGGATAAATTTGTATACCTCTGACACTTCAGAACTTCATTCATCATTGGCCAGCCGTAGAATTGACCTTCTCCATGAATTTCCTATGCTGGACAGACTTGGTTTGTTTATGTCTATTTCTTGGGCAGGATATGAACCTTTACAGCCAGTTCTTGATAATGTCTTTGACAAACATAAAGTTATTTTAAACCAATTTCTCAGACTATTTTTTCTACATCCTGGATTTGAAACAATATCTGACTTACAATATAATTAACTTGGAAATGTTTATACTGATCAAGTTCATCTTTGGCTTGCAGACACCAATCACTTTTTGCTGTATACCATTCTAGATCAAGAAAAACTGGCATCTTGTAGTTCACAGAGGCAATGCCAAAAATAGATAGATCTATCCAAGATGCTTTTAAATGTTATATTTGTGTGAGAATAAATTGTCAGCACCATTCTCTGTAGCATCAAGGCATTTGATAGTTGAAAAGCACAAGAATTATTAACAGAGCTTATCTTTTAGTTCATTCCTATTGCTCGAACAAAATGCCTGAGACTGAGTCGTTTATAAAGAATATAAATTTATTGCTCGCAGTCATGGAGGCTGGGAAGTCCAAGATCAAGCAGCCAGCAGTTGAGTGTCTGATGAGGGCCTGGTCTCTGCTTCCAAGATGGTGCCTTGAATTCTGCATCCTCACTGGAAGAAGATAGAAGGGAAAAAGGGGCAAATGCAATGTGAAGCTTTACTATAGGTCTTTAATCCTATTTAAGAGGACAAAGCCTCATCACCTCCTAAAGGCAACAACTCTTAATGTTATCACATTGATGATTAAGTTTCAACATACAAATTTTGTGAGACACATTCAGATCATGGCAATTGGCAAAAGTAAAATGTTCTATTTTTTGGTAAACAAAAGGCCAATTCCTTTGCTCTCCATATCTGCAGGAAAACAATTTTGTTATTAAACTTTTATTTCAGAATTTAATCAATCTAATACTCTACTTAAATACAGGTAAATATTCTATTATAAAATATGGTTTTTATGCAATAATACAGATGAATCTCACAATCATAATGTTGACTAAAAGAAGTCAAACAAAAAAGTAGATATTTTAAGATTCCACCTCCAACAAAATACAAAGAAAGCAAAATTAATCTATGCTCTCAGCAGTCGTAGTAGTGGTTATCTTTGAGGAAACAAAAATAGACTGAAAGAGAATGCAAAAGAAATGGGTGTGGGGGGCTGCTAGTAATGTCTTTATTGATTTTGGTGTTTATTACACAGCTGTGTTTAATTTGTAAAACATTTATCAAGGTGTTGACTATGTGCATTACATTAAAGTATGTCATATCTTAAAAAATATTAAAATGAGAAGTATATTAATATATATACAAAACATAATGAAGAAATTTAAACAGTACATTTAATTTAATGACCTAAAAACATTACTCTCTGCTTGTGGTATTTAAAAAAAAATTACATTCTGCAATTATTTTATTTCATTTATCTATTTTTATTGTTTATATATTTTTAATTTTCAACTTTTATTTTAGATACTGGGGGAATACATGAGCAGGTTTGTTAACTGGGTATGTTGCACCCGTGTAGTGAGCACAGTACTCAATAGGTAGTGTGACAAACCATACCACCCTCCCTTCCCCCTCTAGTAGTCCACAGTGACTGCTCTTCCCACGTTTATGCCCATGCGCTCAATGTTTAGCTCCCACTTACAAATGAGAACATGTGGTATTTGGTTTTCTGTTCCTGCGTTAATTCACTTAGGGCTATGGCCTCCACCTGCCTCCATGTTGATGCAAAGGACATGTTTTCATTCTTTTAAAAGACTGCATAGTATTCAATGATGTATATGTACCACATTTTCTTTATGTATTCTACCATTAATGGGCACCTAGGTTTATTCCATGTCTTTGCTATTGTGAATAGTGCTCCAATGTACATGTGAGTGCATATGTCTTTTTGGTAAAATGTTCTATTTTTCCTTAGGTGGATATCTCTGTTAAGTTTTTTTTTCAGATACCTCCAGACTTATTTCCGTAGTGGCTGAATTAATTTACATTCCCACCAGCAGTGTATAAGTGTTCCCTTTCAGCCTCGCCAGCATCTTTTTTTTTTTTTTTTTTTTTTTCTTTTGGTCTTTTCAGTAATAACCGTTGTGGCATCTCATTGTGACTGTAATTTGCATTTATCTGATGATTAGTGACGGTGTGTATTTTTTAATGTGTTTATTGGCCACTTGTGTATCTTCTTTTAAGAAGTGTTTATTATGTCATTTGACAATTTTTAATGGGGTTATTTATTTACTGTTTGTTGATTTAAGTTCTTTATTGATTCTGGATGTTAGACCTTTGTCAGATGCATAGTTTGTGAATAGTTTCTCCTAAACAGTAAGTTGTCTGTTTACTCTGTTCATAGTTTCTTTTGCTGTGCAGAAACTCTTCATCTTAATTATGTCCCACTGGTCAATTTATGTTTTTGTCGCAATTACTTTGGGTACTTAGCCAACAATTCTTTGCCAAGGCCAACGTTGAGACTGGTATTTTGTAGATTGTCTTCTAGGATTTTTATAGTTTGAGGTCTTGCATTTAAGTTAATTCATCTTGATTTAATTTTTATATATAATGAAAGATAAGGGTCCAGTTTCTTTCTTTTGCATATGGCTAGCCAGTTATCCCAACACCATTTTCCTAATTACTTGTTTTTGTTTGCCTTGTTGAAGATCAGTTGGTTGTAAATGTGTGGCTTTATTTCTGAGTTTTCTCTTCTGTTCTATTGATCTACATGTCTGTTTTTGTACCAGTGTCATGCTGTTTTGGTTACTGTAGCCCTATTCTATAGTTTGAAGTTGGGTAGTGTGATGCCTCCAGCTTTGTTCTTTTGCTTTGTTCTTTGGCTATTCAGGCTCTTTTTTGGTTGCAAATGAATTTTAGAATTGCAAACAATGAAGTTGGTGGTTTGATAGGAATAGCACAGAATCTATAAATTGCTTTCTATAGTATGGCCATTTTAACAGTATTCATTCTAATCTATGAGCATGGAATGTTTTTCTATTTATTTGTGTTTTCTCTGATTTCTTTCAGCAGTGTTTTACAGTTCTATTTGTAGAGAACTTTCACCTTCTTGGTTGGGTGTGTTCCTAGGTATTTTATTTTCTTTGTAGTGATTGTACACAGGTCTGTGTTCTCAATTTGACTCATCCTGGATGTTATTGATGTGTAGAACTGCTACTGATTTTCATATGTTGATTTTGTATTTTGAAGTCTTGCTAAAATCATTGATCAGTTCTTGTAGCTTTTTGGCAAAGTCTTAAGGGTTCTCTAAGTATAGAATCATATCGTCAGTGAATAGAGGTAGTTTGACTTCTTGTTTTCCTATCTGGATGCCTTTTATTTCTTTCTCTTGCCTCATTCCTCAGACAAGACTTCCAGTACTCCTAAGCACAGTTAAGCATGCATCAGTCTCATAATCTGAAAGTCCTGAGTTAGATTATTTTAAAGTTACAAAATATTATGTGGGTGTTTTAAAAATTCAAATAAATAAATATATTTAATAAAATTTGACATTCTTCATTCACTGCTTACCATCTCATTATAATGAATAAATCCCTTACTCTGTCTCACATCCCCAGATTTAATCAATGCTATTAAGGGGTGGGTATATTTTCACGTGTTTGTTTCTTATTTCATAAGAAGGAATACTATATATTTTAAAATATAGCATTTCATTTAGAAAACACAAGATAACTTGTTCTGAGTTGATTTCTCATCTTTTGGACGTTGTCATAATGGTACATAAAACAATACCTCATTATATTGAACATCTGTGTATATTCCACTCTATGAATGAATATGTAAGAATGTATAAGATTTTTATACTGATGAACATTTAATTTGTTTCCTGTTCTTCACTATTAAAAGAAATTCAGAAAAATCCTTATACACAGATGTACTAGTCTTCTCAGGCTTCCATGAAAGAACACCACAGATTGGGTGGCTAAAACAACAGAAAATTATTTTTTTCACAGTTCTACAGGCTCTTAGTCCAAGATCAAAATGTTACCAAGACTGGTTTCTGGTAAGATCCTCTTTCTCCCCTGCAAATGGCCACCTTCTCTCTGTCCTCATGTGGCCATGTGCAGAGAAACAGCTCTCTGGTGTCTCTGCCTCTTTTTACAAGGACACCAGCCCTAGTGGATTAAGACTCTATCCTTATGACCTTATTTAAACTTAATTACCTCCTTAAAAGTCGTAACTTAAAATACAGTTATATTGAGAGTTAAGACTTCCAGGTAAGAATTTTTGAAAGACACTATAATAATAACAGATACATATGCAAGTATATATTTTGATAACTTATAAAGCTGATACACAAACATATCTAAACATATATATACTGTTTATGTATAAGTAATATATATAGTATATAATATATTACTGTACTGTATAGTATATAACATGATCCATGCATGGATACATACTATCTAAATATATATGTATACCTTTAGAGAGACAGCAATACACACTGCATGTATAGTTTTTTAATATTGAAAACTGTATTATGTAAGTCATTTTATGCTCTGCATTTCTTATCTTTTTTAATGAATATTTTTGATATTACAATTCTCTGAATAAATATTTTAACAATTGTATGCAATTGTATACAATTTTATGGAGTTTTTAGACATTCTGCTATTTTGGGGATGTGAAACTTATAAAAATTTTGCCTAGGTTTCATCATCAATTTTAAATAAAAGACAAGATCTCATTATACATATATGTTTCTACCCACATCTCTATTTCTATAAAATACATCCTGAGAAATGAATTACTCATTAACAGGAGAGAGTGTTTTTTAAGGCTTTTTGTATACATCACCATAATTTTACAGTGGGAGTTATGTAAGTTTACATGACTACCAGAGATGGCTATCAATGATGTTAAATATTTTTTGATGCCTTAAATTTCTTTTTTTTAATTTGTTTAATGTCTTCTACTGAAATTTGTTTTTTATATTGGTTATGTTTTTGTAATAGTTACTTTTTTCCTAAAGTTTTTGTGTTTTACTTTTTTAAAACTTTTATTTTTAATTGATAAACAATAGTTATATATATATTTGTGAGTCATAATTTGGTGTGTCTATACATGTATACCCTGTGGAATGATCAAATCAGGCTAATTAGCATATCAATCATCTCAAATATTTATCACTTCTTTCTGATGATAACATTTAAAATCCTCTCTTTTGGCTATATTGATAGCTAAAATAGGGTATTTTAGCAATACATTATTATTAACCATAGTCACCGTGTTATGCAATAGAACACTAGAAGTTATTCCTCACATCTAATTGAAACCTTGTACTTGTTCACCAGTGTGTCCCCTTGCTTGGTCCCCCCACACATCCTCCTTTCTCCAGCCTCTGGTAACATCCATTATGCTCTTTACTTCTATAAGTTTGACTTTTAAATTCTTTTTAGAAGTGAGATCATGTATTATTTATCTCTTTGACTTGGCTTTTTTCACTTGACATACTCTTCTCCAGGTCCATCCATGTTGTAAATGACAGAATTTCCTGGTTTTCTTAATGCTGAATAGTATTTCATTGTGTCTATAAACCATATTTAAAAATTAAAAAAATCCATCTGTTGATAGGAACTTAGGTTAATTCCATATTTTGGCTGTTGTAAATAATATTGCAGTGAGAATGAGAGTGCAGACATCTCTGTGAAATGCTAAATTAAATTCCTATGGAAATATAACCAGTAATGAGATTGCTGGCACAAATAGTAGTTCTATTTTTTGGAAATTAGGGCATCCATCCTCTCAAGCATTTATCCTTTGTGTTGCAAACAATCCATTTATCATTGTTTAGCTATTTTTAAATGGACAAATTATTATTGACCATAGTACCCTTGTTGTACTATCAAATACCAGTGTTTCCTGTAAGGAAGTTCTGTAGGCGACACACTCTCTCAACTTTTGTTTGTCTGAGAAAGTCTGTATTACCCGTTTATTTTCAAATGTTGCTGGATATAGTATTCTTGTTTGGCAATTGATTTTTTTCTTTCAAGATTTCATTGTATCATCCCACTCATTTGGGGTATGCAAGATTTCTGCTGAAAAATCTGTTGATAATCTTATAGAGGTTCCCTTATATGTAGCAATACACATATATAACATATAGGTAACAATTTTTCTTATTGTTTTCAAAACTCATCTTTAATAACTTTTGGCAATTTATAATGTATATCAGTGTGTATATCTGTGGAATCATCTTATTTGGCATCCTTTATACTTACAGTATTTAGATTTTTGTTTCTTTTCTAGGCTTGGGAAATTTTCCATCATAATTTTTTTGAATATATTTTCTGTCTCTCTCTTCTTTTTCTAGTACACCAATAGTACATAACCTGTTATGCCTGATGGTTTCCATAAATCTCTGAAACCATCCTCACTTTTTATCTTTCTTTTTTTCTTTGCTCTTCACATTGTATAATTTCCACTAACCTGTCTTCAAGCTCACTTCTGCTCAATCTGGTCTGCTGTCAAACCCTTCTCTTGTATTGCTTAGTTCAGTAAGAGTATTCTACAGCTCTATAATATCTTTCTGGTATGTTTCTGTACTTTCTATCTCTTTGGAAACATTTTCAGTTTGTTTTTGCATTGCTCTTCTTACCTTGTAAGCATCTTTATGACTATTTGAAATTTCCTGTCAGGTAAATCACCTACCTTCGCTTCACCCAGGTTAATTTCTGGAGATGTATCTTGTTTCTTTGTTTTTGTTTTGTGTGTGGAATATATCCCTGTTTCTTTGTTTTTCTTGATTCTTTGTATTGGTTTCTGTGCATCATGTAAGACAAATACCTCTCCCAGTCTTATCAGACTGACTTCATGGAGAAGTTGACCAATTCATCTGGCTTCCCTGATTTTATGGTGCCTCTCAAATATCTGTGTTTGTTTTGGTGTCTCTGTTTTTGGTGGCCCCTGGAGTTTTTGTCTCTGTTTTTGGTGGCCCCTGGAGTTTAGGATGTGTCATGGCCTGTCTGCACCCTGAAACTGACAGAAGTCAGACTCCATAGACATAACTGAAAAGGTTTGAGTTAGATGTGTATTCCAATTCCTCTATCTTTATGATTAAGCTAATGTGGGCTTCTGTCTCCCCCTCACTCTGCACTAAGACAAGGAGGAGATTGGTAGCAAATGCCTGTACTTAGAGTGCTGCACCCTCTGATTTCGGAATGATAGCTGCTGGAAAGGGGTCTATTTTATAGGCACCTCTTTATTTCCTGTGGCATAAGGCCACTCAGGAATACAAAGCTCCATTTACTCCCAGAGCTATGACATTAAGGAGACAATTTGTTGGGTGGGAACTATAGAAGTTGTGGCACTCAGTGTATGGTCAAACTCTTCCCAGAAAGAATGAGTAGACCATAATTTATTACTAAGATAAGCCGAAGGAAAGACTTGTGAAGTGGTAACATTTGGCTTCAACTGCCAGAGGGCTATTATTTGTTTGCCTTGTTGGCTCCCCAATGTAAGTTCATTAGAAGCCACTGGAGTGTACACCATAATCCCCTTCCAAATAAAAAATGAGATCTGTGTGTCCTTAAGCCAGTTTGCATTGCTCCATGGAGATGCAGCCCCTGGAATTGTTTGTACACCCATTTAAAATCGCTTCTTTCTTCTATGATTCCCAGAGAGAGGAGGTTTAAGATACAGTTCCTCAGGTGAAAGTTGTAAAACCTAGAGTGCTTAATGTATGGACAAACTGTCTCCAGGAATGATTAATAGAATGAGAGTTATCACTGGAGTGAGCTCCAATGTGCTTCTCAGGCTGGTGATGGGTTAATACTTGTCTGCCTGTTAACTCCCCAGTGTAACTTAGTTAGAACCCAGGTCATTGAGTAGTCACTGGAGGAGTGTGTTTTAAATTCCTTCAAGGAGAAAAAGGAGGCTATATTATTTTAAGCTTTTCTGTACTGCTCCTGAGGAATTAAGTCCACGGAAGTACTTGTGAGCTGTATAAAACTGCCACTTTTTTTCCTGTGGTCTAGACAGACTAATGTGTGTCTTGTCCCCTCTGCTCTTAGAATTGATAAATTATGTGGAACTTTAGAGTGAGGGTGCTAGATGTGAAGTTCAAACCCTCCTTTCCACAGGGAGAACCTGGGTGTTAGGGATTCCTTTTTCAATTTTATGACGCAGTGCCCAGGGTAGGGTCTGTGACCAGCTTTTCCTACCTTTTTGAAGGATGTTTTCTTAGTTGCCCAGTGAATACCACTCTCTCAATTCATCCCTTCCTTTCTCTCAAAGGACGTTGGTCTATGAAAAGATGTTTATTTGGTGAATCCATGGATAGAGGAAAAATCTGGAACTTCTAACCCTTCTATGTTGCTGATGTCACCTATTCCTTTTACTTTATTTAATTATATTTTTATATCTAGAAAGTTTTTGATACATTTTTCTTACTATTACATTTGCTTCTTATCTTACGATAGTCTTATGTTCTGATAGTATATGTTCTCATAAGTTGAAAATATTGTACTTTGAATATGCATTCAATACACCTAATTTACAAAGCATCATAGGTAACCCTAGGCTACCTTAAATGTACTCAGTATACTTGCATTAACCCACAGTTGGGCAAAATCATCTAACTCAAAGCCATTTTTTTTAATGAAGTAGTAAATATCTCATATAATTTATTGACTACTACATTGGAATTGTGTAAGTTTTGCATCATAAAGCTAAAAAATCTTACATTGAAACATTGTAAATCAGGGATTGTCTGTGCTTTATTTTTCTCAGAAAATTTTTAGCTGTTTAAAATTTTCCCTCTCTTTCCTGAATTTGGATTGACATTCAAGAGGCCAATAAATTACCTTGGGAAGAACTGAGATCTTTATGTTAACTAGTCTTCATGTTCATAATTATAAAAATTATTTTTAAAGCTTATCAACAAAGCCTAATATTTCAATGTATGTATTTTAGGTTTGATTAAGAGTAGTCTTAAGTGTTTTATATTTTTGTTGCTTATTTTGTATAAGATAATCTTCAATTACATTTTTATCTAGATATTGCTAGAATAAAAATGATTTTTTAAAAATCTTACCACTCTACTGAACTCCCTCAACAGAATGAATAATTTTGTTAGTTTCTCTCAAGTTTTCTTGTAATGCTTTTAACTGACAAGTATTAATACTTTTGCTCATACAGACCCTAGGGAGTGTTTTGCTTGTGCCATGTGTCTTCTTTTTTTCCTTCTGTACGTCTCTTTGGAGTTGTGTGTATATATGCATGTCCATGTTATGACATTGTTTTGAGGTTTTGAATTACATGTCTGAATGTTGGTTTCTGTAGATTGAGAGCGAATGACTTTCATGGAAGACTATAAGAAATTGCTTTCTTGTAAATACCTTCAGAGGCAATAACACACATCCCACAGTCTTACCCAAACCAATAATCTATTTTATGTCAAAATATATTTTGAGAATTCTACAAGACTTTTGACTTACTCTTAGTGATACATCAGAAGCACTTTATAGACTTTACCAAATTTGTTACTAAGGAGACATCTGGAATCATTCTTAAGAGAGCTGAATGATCACTGACTTGGGGCACTTTTGTATAGAAAGGACCATTTCTTTCAAATTTGTTCCACATTTCTTTCCAGTAGTTTTGTTGTTCAAAAGAGGCCATATGAAACTTTAGGGCATGTTCCTTTTGTGACAACCATTGTCCTTTGAGTCTAAATACAAAATCAGATTGTCCTCTTCTTTAATCATATATATATTTTTTGAGACAGAGCCTCACTCTGTATCTCAGGCTGGAGTGCAGTGGCATGATCTCAGCTCACCGCAACCTCTGCCTCCCGGGTTCAAGTGATTCTCATGCCTCAGCCTCCTGAGTAGCTGGGACTATAGGTACACACCATCATACCCAGCTAATTTTTGTATTTTTAGTAGAGACAGGGTTTCACCATGTTGGCCAAACTGGTCTCGAACTCCTGACTTCAAATGATCTGCCCATCTAGGTCTCCCAACGTGCTGGGATTACAGGTGTGAGCCACAGTGCCCAACCTAATCATAGTTTTAATAAAATTGTATTTTATTTGTTGGATAACTAGTTGAGAAGAAGGAAAGGATCATAGTTTTACATATTGAAAACAGCAAAATAACTTCACTCAACTATTTACTAAAACCTGAAAGTTTATAAGAGTTTCTTAGTATCCCATTTGCTATAACAGAATTCTACCCTATCTAACTCCAGGAAACTTCTCAGGGAATTACAGAAAGTCTTCTAAATCCTTTATAGTATACTGTGTTTATTTTTCTTCTTTCTTATGCATTATAATCATGACTATTGCTGCAGGCTAGAAAGTGTTGGCTTTACAGAGCCAAAAACCCTGCTGAATCATCACATGAATCCTTGCTGCCAAGGTGGAAGCATTCTTTTTGCACTTGCATAAATCTTGTAGAATTTCCAAAGCACATTTGAAAAAGTATACTAAAGTTAAACTTTTCTTTTTAGAAACATAGACAATTTGTGTTTTTAAAACTTGTTTTACAGTAATAATTTCATTTATCTTGGTTTTCCTAGGATGTAGGGACCAAGCAATGGAAGTTTTACGAATGATAAAACCATGCTTCTTCAAATCCACCTGGAGCCAAAATCATGTTGAAAAATGTGTCCTACATTTCTCCCCACCCTTATTTATATGTGGCTCTCAATCATTTAATGGCTCTGAAGGGCCTACAGAAGTCTCCAAAGAACTATAACACAGTTTTTACAAAAATTAGGAATGGTCAGTTTACCTCATAATGCTAAAATTATTTTGGTTCTCTGAATCCCCTCTTACAGATCTCATAATGAGAAACTACTGGTGTTGACATCTGAATTATCAGTTTCTTCTTTAATGACCCTTTCCCAAATGTAACTAGGAAGTCTATCCTTGTAGTTATATCAGATTGCTGGGGGAAGAAACGCTTACAGGCTTTGGTTTACTCAGAATTGCAAGTACACTCATTCAAAATTTGTTAAAAATGTCTCTTGTGTGTAGGTTCTGTGTACTGGGGAATGGAAGAATAAGACAAAGATTTTACCCAATACATATAGCATTGTATGCTTTTGTCGGCTGAGAAAACAAACAAACAAACAAACAAACAAACTTGACAAACTAAGCCTGTGCATAGAAGCTTGATGTCCTCTGCAGTCAAAACATAGGCATCCAGTCCATGTATTAAAGCACTGCCATAAAAGACCAAGGGATAATGGAGCCATTTCAGAGACCTGTTTAGAAAAGTTGCTGCCTGGGCAGTTTTTGTGTAGTAGCTGCATGGTCATGTTAATGACCCATGAAATCTTCGACCTTGATAAAATAAACCCTTTCTCAACAATATCTCCAAAAGACTAGATGGATTTGTTGAGCTTCTGTACCTAAAAGCAGAATTTGAGGATAGCATTAAATTAAGAATCTCATGAAATGTAGCTCTAATATCTCAAAAACCTTTTGTAAAACACCCCAGAAAAGGGGCATATTACCTTTAAGCTTGTTCAACCTGCAAAATAAGAAAATTAATTGGCATGATACGATCATGTAAAGAATTGCATTCTGGAAGAGTGCTGATGTGATGAAACAGACATAAAGCTGCTGGCATCACCCTGTAAGTTTCCCTTTTAAGGGCTGATTCCTGACCTCAGTCTGCTCCGGTCAGCACAAGGACCCGAGTGTGCAGCCCCTTCTCACTAAATGGTTCGCTTTTAGTGAACCAGAATGAAATGTTGTTCGCTTGTGCATATCATTTAGTCATAGTTTCCCTTGGAGGAAAATAACGTTATTGTATAAATATATTTCTATTGCCTGCCTCCTTCCCTCCCTCTTTTTCTGCTTTATTCCTCTTTTACTTCTTCTTTCCTTTATTTCTCTTTTCTTTCATATTTCAAGCAGGCATGCTTCTTTGGCATATGCCAGATGTGGTCAGAGACATTGAGATGGTTGGGGATAACTGCTAGAATTTACAGAAATGGGAGAAAAATATTAAAGATGATGTAAAAGATATTAAAAAGATAATTACATTTTGGTCTCATCCATTCCATAATACTAAGTTCAGTGAGGGAGACAGGTGTAAAACAAACCAAAACAAACAGGACCTATCAATGATCAAAGTAATAATAGCCCATGAGTGCATAGAATGTATTATGCTAACTAGGCAGGTAAGCAATTTGTTCACCAATTTTAAATCTTGGACTATGTGAAAATGACAATCTGATTCCACATTTCCTGTAATCTTAGTGTGACCATCCTCACTGTATTGTTTTTATTTGTTCATTTAATAAGTATTAGTCCAGGACTTATGGACAAGCCCTCCAGTTAGGCATTATGGGAATACTGGGAGTTTTCAGGACACACAGAGCCTGGGCAATTAAAAATAAGCAAGGGACAGACACACAACCAGTGCCAAAACAAGGCAGTATAAAATGACTGCCATATGAATGGTGAAATAAAAAGTGCTTTGGAAGTTATAAAGAAGAACAAGTCATCCTGAAATTTAGGAATGTAGAGCCAGATATAGCAAAATATCTGTGGTGACCTAACTTCTATCACTTATTTCTCACTGGCTTCATTTGCTCTTGCCCCTCTCATCCTTCTTGATCTCAGCACTTATGGTTCCCCAGGGCTATGCTACAGAGTGTCTTGTTCCTTCCAGCTTTTTTTTTATTATTGTTCTTAAACCCCTGTTTTCTCGTTCTCAGCCTAAATTGTCTTGCATAGCAAATACAATCTTGCTAATATTAAAAAGAGTGATGATGAATTGATATGTAACAGCTATAAGGTAACGTGTTTGCATTTTATCAAGTACTTTAGAGATAAACTTCCAAAGGAGTGGTGAGAAATTTTCTGGTAGCACCATAAGCTGTGGGCATAAATATTTTTGGTTTAGCTGGTAGATGTCTTTCAAATCTTCCACCTAAACAACCACTTTCTCTGACATCATGAAGGGCTCTTCCTACAAGTATCTTTACCTCAAAAAAATAAGGAGACTGCAGAACATTCTGTTGTTCAATTTAAACTTCGTTGTGATGCCATCCACAAAGATCTATTGCAACGTCCCTTATGCACCCATGATGTAGCCCTGTATATTTCTTGTCTTTTAGAAAAGCCAAAAGTGACCTGCAGTGATTATAAGCAAACATCACTGTTTTACTCTGTGTTTGTGTTAAATATTTATTTTACACTTTAAAAAGAATAATTGCATTGTTAAATGCATTCCTTTGGGTGGCAAAGACACGGTTTTCTCCCATTTTTTAGATAAGAGTAGCTTGAAGAACCGCTGAGGCCTCTTGTCATTTGCCCTTCCTGGAGCAGGAACTACTGGTCTTAGGTCCAGATGTGACACACAATTGGATAGTCTACCACCCCTTTCCCAAAACTACTACCTCCTAAATGCTCTAGATGTCATACATTGTTTTCATTTTCAAAATCAAACAAATTAAATATAATTTTGTATATATTTTAGAATTTCACAATGTCTTTTGAGAAAATTGTAATGCGTGGTGTTATAAAATCAAGTTGACAGATTATTGGGATAGAAGTCAGGAAAGGGATATGATTTTTCTTAATTTGAACCCCATAATAATTTCTTCTGCATTATTGCACATGTTCTTACACAAAGGACTATTTTCTAGATGTATAGCTATCTATACAAATGACATGTGAAAGCTACAGAGAGATTTCATTGCCTTTTTTTAAACCTATATATTAACTGGCTAGAAAGAAGACGCGGGTAATATTTTTTATTGGAAAATGTAAAGCCCTTACTTGGAAACCCATATGTGTCAGGATTTAAACCTTTTTTCCCCTTTTATTTACTTAACTTTCCTCACCCTCCACATGAACTGTTGAGATTCTTTCATTCTAAAGATTTCCACCTGTCAGTCAATCTCCTGATTAAAAGATTAGTTTCAATGGGATGATTAGCCTCAGGAAAGATATGCTGCTCTTCTGGACTGATGGAAGTAGATACATTCATGGCTAGCATCCCAGTATTCCCTCTAGTAGTAAAGCGACCTCCTGCTACTCCTTGAGTACTTTACTGAATAGAGTGGAAGGAAAACCTGGGGAGTTATAAGTAGGCTTGAAAAGAATCCTGGCTGAGAAAATTTTAGTATCAAGTCATTAGTAAAAAGTCTTCCTACATGTGCTCTGAGTTTCTTCTCCTCCTCCTCATTCTTCTCCACTGGTCACTGGAATGTTCTTTAAAAAGAATGACTGCATATGTAATTAAAATGGGAATTGACGTTGCATTGATCTGTGACCTTTTTGGCAGAATAGACTGTCCTCATACATAAACTTTGCTGTGACAGAACTTTTTTCCCCCTCTTCCTGCCATGGAACAGTCCGAAAGGAAAACTGAGAAAGATCCCAGTTGGATAAGTCCTGAGTAAAAAGTCTTTAAAATGAATGTGGCTCATTTCTGCCTCCTTTGTCTGTTCTTTAATTTTTAATCTTATTTTGTCATAGCAGAGTGAAACAATGTCATGTGGTCATCTCTAACTAGGGGTCATCCATTTTTGCCAATGCACATCTTTAGGAAATGCATTGGGGAGTTTAAAAAATTATCACACTATGATCAAGTAAGCTTAGAACTCCAACTATGGGACACAAGCTTGTATTACTAAGTATTCCTTCAACACATTCACAGACGTGTGCTGCATGCACAGACATAAATGTGAACAAAGTAAATACAGAGTGAGCCATAGAACAAGAATTTATAAGAAAATCTTTAAAATGGTTATAATTTTTCCAAACCAGGTTAAGCTTTAAAATTAAGGAAACTGAAATTGGAAATAATTTAAAATAGTCTTCAAATTTATAGTTTTAGATATAGTTTTTCATAATAAAATATTTAAATTATATACAGAAACACATAATCTTTAATGATCTAGAATCACAAATAAATACAAAGTTTCCTGTTTGCTTTGCTTTTAGTATTTGGTCTGCATTTAACAATACATCTTCATAAGAATATTTTATGACATAAGCAAAAAAATTATATAAAATGAAAATAGTTTGGAATTAAAACATTTTACAGCATGCTTCTTTTTTAACTGAAAATAGAGGAGAAAGAGGAGGGGGGGGAGAATAAAATAAGTGAAAAGAGGATGAGAAGGTGAAGGGAAAAGAGAGAAAAAAGGGAATGAAACACTTTCCCAGTCATGTGCTATGATAACCGTGTGTAATCTGTCATTTATCACAGGTCGTCCTGAATTAAACTTCACACCACAACTTAGAGATATAGAATTAAAAACTAAGCAAATCAAAAAACATTGTAGTAACTCAATATATATTAAAATTCCTAGGCTACAGGTTCTTCATCCACGGATATAATTCTATGTGTTATGAATATCACCAAACCATTCAGCATGGTATGAATTTGATAAACAAGATAAAATTCAATCACTCTAAATGCTTCTCAGAGCCACCGAACACATATATTTTTTACTTAAATTTAGCAATGTCACCATGTGGCATTATTTACCTCGGTTGTATTTTTGGGGGTTTTTAGGCCATTATTAATATCCGGTTTGGACTTTCTGGGATACTTAAGGCTGTTTGTTGGTCTCAGGAAAAAAGCACTATTCTTCCTGTCTCAATTAAGATATAGAAGAGAAACTGCAGAAACTAAGCTGAATTTGAAATGAATTATTCACCAGTCATTTTTCTGCATTCTGAGAAAAGCTCTGTGTATTTTTGTTTTTTCATCTCTGAGTAATTGTTAAAAAATCATGTGTTTCCTGTCAGGTCTAAGATGTAGACTCCACTGAACATTTGTGTTTAAAATAATTAGCTAGCTGGCATTTGTTTCCAGAGCCTTTAGTCTCTTTAGCAAAGATCAAATGGACAGTTTCAATCCAGCAAAATCTTCCATAACAAAAATTAAACAAGAACTTCAAAAAGATAAAGTGCCAAGGAATTTATTCAAAACGTGGCCGCCTGAATCCTCTGTTTGAAGCTAAAATTATCCTAAGCCATAGAGAACTATAGAAGCTTACAGTACAATATGATTTGTAAAGGTGTATTGTGGAGTGTTTAGTCCTAGTCAAACACAAAATTTAGATAAGCATAGTCCACTGTTTAATGAAGTAGATCTTCTAGTTTAGTGACAAACTCCTCACGGGTCCAAAGGGATACTCAAATCCCATTAATTAACTTTTCTTTATGCCAATTTATTAAATTTTTATCTTAAAAGGTTTCAGTGTGTTATGATTTAGAAAATAAATTTGGAGATTATTGCAAGAATTTAATTGTAGACAAAAGTTTATTTGGACAGTTATTATTTTACTCAATTTGTCTCTAATATATTTATACTTGATGTTTACTAAATTAGCAAACATTTAGTCTCATTAAGATAGAATAACATTTAATAAAATTTTAGCTACAGAAGAAAATAGAGATGTAATGTGAAAATAGATTAATTAATTGAATCTGAATAGTCCTCAGTGATCATTTAATATAAATTCTTCAACTCAGAGAGCACTACAAAAATAGTGCTGACATTCATTTATTCACTGACTTCTTACTTCCAGGGATGTGACCTCCTTTCTTCACAACATAAGCATCTACGTTACTTGAATTTAGTTCATCTGTCTTACTGCACATCTCCATGTCTTACCCATTTATCTTATAATTTCCCTTTGGAACTTTATAGAGAATAAGCCTATACTTTCTTTCACATGATGCACCCACCCCACCTCCCAGTATTAAAGAATTCTATTATATCTTCAATTAAATCTTCCCTTCTGTAGTTTTTCTATCATTCTTTTATGGCATAATACTCAGACAATATTTTTTTAAAAATTCAATTTTTTTAAACTTTCATTTCTCTCTATTTTGTCTGAAACCATGATGTTAAAACTGGATCCAATATTCTAGCTGAGGTCTGACTAGCACTAAATATGAGAACAATATTTTGATATTAATTCAATATAGAAATATGTAGCTGGCATGTTGGAAGAAGTACTTGGTGGTGACCGTCGTTATATGATACCATCTTTGGTTTGATTGCTGAAACCTGTGGTCAACTAAGCACTCCAATTTCTTTTTCAAGTCAACTGGTATCAAGACTGTATTTTTCACTCTGTTTTGTGCATTCTTTTGTTGTTGTTGTTGCTGTCATTTTTAATCTCCAAGCAGGAATAGAATGTTGATCTTTTTAATAAAGCAAAATTTTGGACCTAACAAGGCCATTTTGAATGTTAATTTTGTTCCATTATATTTTGGCTGTCACCCTCAGTTTGGGGCTCTGAAAGTTTGATAAAGAACCCTTCTTTCTTTTCACAAAATTCACTGATAAAAAGTTCAACATGACAATCTGTCTCTGGGTCTAGTCATTTGTATCAACCTGACTTTGTTACTTACCTTGTTTCCACTTCTTTAAAGCAGAGATGATGATGATGAAAGAACTTATATCATAGGTTGTTTTAAGGATTAAATGAATTAACATGTCTAAAGTACTCAGGAAGATACCATAAGTAATAAATATAACATAATTTCCATGATTAACCTTACATTTAATAGCATTCTTCTAACCTATCACTTTTCATGTACAACATTTTTATCAATCATCAATTTATTTTTTTCAATGGTAGTAAACCATAGGATTGATAATTTACCTAATCTAGAAAAAAATTAAGCATACAGTTGATAATTTTCAAAATCCAACTTTTTCATTTTAAAACTTTAAGTTGTAAATTTTTATAAAGTACATAAACATGATGTAAAAGACTGCTGTATATACCCTTCCTTTGAAGCCTTTAAAGAAGAATAAAAATTAATGACTTTAGTTTTTATTGTATACTTATGACTACATTAGTAAAATATATAATTGTAAATTTAAAAAGCAGTAGAAATCCCCAAGATTGAAATGTATGTGATGGGGGATGATTGTGGAATGTAACTTACTTGAGAATTCCTGCTCTCTAGACATAGACACCACACACTCCCTCACACACACTCACACACCCACATTCAGAGATATTGCTACTGAAAAGTACAGGACCAACCAAGACAGAGCCAGTCAGGATTCATCTACAAATAAAGAATTAGCTCAGCTAGCATTCAGTTTCACTAAAGTAGAAGAAATTGGAATGCTTTCTCATTCTATTTCTTATCTCAGCAAATAGAGCAGTCAGCTAGCTCTTGTCCAATCCCAAAACTTGGGACTCATGTTTTACTAGGTTGGTGCACTAAAAGTAATGGCAAAACTGCAATTACATTTGTCCATCAACCTAATACATTTCCTTACTTACCCTAATGCTTGTAGCATCACTAGGAGATACTCACTTTGTCTTCCCAAGCTCTGTGTTATCCAATTCAATGACCACTAGCCATGTGTGGCTACTGAGCTCTTCAAATGTGGCTAATATGACCGAGGAACTGAAATTATAATTAATGTACATTAAATTTAAATTATAAGTTCATACTCAGCTAATTATTAGAAAACTTTAAAGTATGTTCAGAACAAATTGAGTTTGTAAATCTACTTTTTAACCATAAATTTCATGAAATTTAAATCAAAATGAGGTTTTAAAGGTAGATATAAATCAAAATCAAGTAATTCCGAAGATATTTAGTGTAAGAATTGAAATGGGTTCTAAGTGTAAAATACACACTAAATTTTGACTACTGTATATAAAAAAAATTAAGATATCTCACTAACACTTTTTAATATTGTGTACAAATTGAAATGATAATATTTTAGATATATTTGATTAAATAACTTTTTTTTATTATACTTTAAGTTCTAGGGTACATGTGCATAACGTGCAGGTTTGTTACATATGTATACTTGTGCCATGTTGGTGTGCTGCACCCATCAACTCGTCAGCACCCATCAACTCATCATTTACATCAGGTATAACTCCCAATGCAATCCCTCCCTGCTCCCCCCGCCCCATGATAGGCCCCGTTGTGTGATGTTCCCCTTCCCAAGTCCAAGTGATCTCATTGTTCAGTTCCCACCTATGAGAGAACATGTGGTGTTTGGTTTTCTGTTCTTGTGATAGTTTGCTAAGAATGATGGTTTACAGCTGCATCCATGTCCCTACAAAGGACACAAACTCATCCTTTTTGATGGCTGCATAGTATTCCATGGTGTATATGTGCCACATTTTCTTAATCCAGTCTGCCACTGATGGACATTTGGGTTGATTCCAAGTCTTTACTATTGTGAATAGTGCCGCAATAAACATACGTGTGCATGTGTCTTTATAGCAGCATGATTTATAATCCTTTGGGTATATACCCAGTAATGGGATGGCTGGGTCATATGGTACATCTAGTTCTAGATCCTTGAGGAATCGCCATACTGTTTTCCATAATGGTTGAACTAGTTTACAATCCCACCAACAGTGTAAAAGTGTTCCTATTTCTCCACATCCTCTCCAGCACCTGTTGTTTCCTGACTTTTTAATGATCACCATTCTAACTGGTGTGAGATGGTATCTCATTGTGGTTTTGATTTGCATTTCTCTGACGGCCAGTGATGATGAGCATTTTTTCATGTGTCTGTTGGCTGTATGAATGTGTTCTTTTGAGAAATGTCTGTTCATATCCTTTGCCCACTTTTTGATGGGGTTGTTTGTTTCTTTCTTGTAAATTTGTTTGAGTTCTTTGTAGGTTCTGGATATTAGCCCTTTGTCAGATGAGTAGATTGCAAAAATTGTCTCCCATTCTGTAGGTTGCCTGTTCACTCTGATGGTAGTTTCTTTTGCTGTGCAGAAGCTCTTTAGTTTAATGAGATCCCATTTGTCAATTTTGGCTTTTGCTGCCGTTGCTTTTGGTGTTTTAGACATGAAGTCTTTGCCCATGCCTATGTCCTGAATGGTACTACCTAGGTTTTCTTCTAGGGTTTTTATGGTATTAGGTCTAACATTTAAGTCTTTAATCCATCTTGAATTAATTTTCATATAAGGAGTAAGGAAAGGATCCAGTTTCAGCTTTCTACTTATGGCTAGCCAATTTTCCCAGCACCATTTATTAAATAGGGAATCCTTTCCCCATTTCTTGTTTCTCTCAGGTTTGTCAAAGATCAGATGGCTGCAGATGTGTGGTATTATTTCTGAGGACTCTGTTCTGTTCCATTGGTCTATATCTCTGTTTTGGTACCAGTATCATGCTGTTTTGGTTACTCTAGCCTTGTAGTATAGTTTGAAGTCAGGTAGCGTGATGCCTCCAGCTTCGTTCTTTTGACTTAGGATTGTCTTGACAATGCGGGCTCTTTTTTGGTTCCATATGAACTTTAAAGCAGATTTTTTCCAATTCTGTGAAGAAACTCATTGGTAGCTTGATGTGGATGGCATTGAATCTATAAATAACCTTGGGCAGTATGGCCATTTTCACCATATTGATTCTTCCTATCCATGGGCATGGTATGTTCTTCCATTTGTTTGTGTCCTCTTTTATTTCGTTGAGCAGTGGTTTGTAGTTCTCCTTGAAGAGGTCCTTTACATCCCTTGTAAGTTGGATTCCTAGGTATTTTATTCTCTTTGAAGCAATTCACAATTGCTTCAAATAACATATTTTATTGAAATTTAGCTTCCTTGGTTCTTTAACCATTTTTTAATATGATTACTAGATAATTTGTGTGGTTCTAATCATGTTTCTACTCTATAGGTGTCTATACAGTAGACATGTTTGTAGATGAATATGTCTCTTTATCTGTGGAGTCCAGATTAATCTAATTTCCCTCTACCATTCTCCAGAATAGGGTAAGAAAAAAATAGTCTGTGGGTTATCCATGTTACATGGATAACATGTAATTGATTTAAAGAATGATAATAGAAGCAAATAAAAATTAGTTTTTATTCAGTAAGGCATCTGTTTTTATGCTAGATTTTATGGAATTTGTCCACTTGGAACCTTTAATGTGGTTGAATTTACTAGTCTCATCTTGATAAGGCTTTCTCATGCTGTGCTGAGGTAGATCAAAAGCAAGTCACACATGGCAATATATCAGCATGCTAAGTGGGCTTTCTCTGCTTTTAAAATGAAACTTAAAGTTGATAATATGGGTTTTGGATTCACATCTAGGCAGATTACTGAGCATTACTAGCTCTGCCAACTACTGGGTGTGACAGGATAACTCTTAATTCCTTTAATAGTCTCAGATTTTTCTTTTTCTTCCTCCCTTTTTCTCTCTTGCTTTCTTGGTAAAATGAAGATTATCTCTACATCTCAGGATTTTGATAAAGATTAAATAAAATAGCATATACAAAATTCCTAAAAAGTCCAGATACTTGATACATGAATGTTTCTTTCCTTCCCCGATATTTTTTGAAGACAGTTATATTCAATAATTGTTAATTAAAACTATATTTGCATTATATGCTGAAGATATATGTTTCTTGTTAAAAGTTAATGCTGGACATTTTCAACCTGACAGTAGCAACTTTAATAATGATTATTAAGATATGTTAATTAGCTTGCTTGAATGTACAATGTATACATAGAGCAAAAAATCACATTGTACCTCATAAATATATACAATTATTATATGTCATATAAAAATACATTAATAAAGCATAACAATTATTAAAACTAAGGTAAAAATTCCAAAACTATATTATTTCACTTATGAGTATTGACACAAAAAGATTAAAATGTTTGCTTGATATTCTTTATGCATATTGAGAGACAATTTTGCTCAATAGTCACTGAGATAAAAAATACTATATAATGCCAATATTAAAGCAAATTAATAGTGGAATGAACCTGCCTTTCATATTTTTCAACCCAAAAAGGTAATGAATCTCCATTTCAATATGTAGATTTTCTTTAAAATAGCTCAGAAATGATCTTCACTTTCATTTCAATTATTTGTGTTTCAACAACTGAAATATATGCAAAGCCCCTAGTACGGTTGAATAAGTTAATGGTGTGCCACCAACAAAGTATGATTTTTCATATGTGATGAACAATATATCTGTGTCAGCTCAGATAATCCAGTAAGTGCTACCAGATTGCATCATTAACAGAATACCAAGATTTAAAATTAAAATTGAGACAACTAGTTTGTCAGTCATTAAATATCTTTAACCAAGGGTTGATGGAAAATAAGGAGGAACAAATAAAATCCAAATTCATAAAATTGTTATTTGTTCTTTTGTAAGTCCTCCTAACTGGATGTCCTATCCTTATAGTGACTGGGATCCAAAAGACCGTAAAATTATTTTATATAAGTTGAAAAATGAATTTTATATCAATAACTGTGTAAAAACATAAGTATTGGTTTTAATTTTAACATGTTTTTTGCATAGTATAGTAGAATTGACAACTTTTTTCACTTTTCTCTTTTGAAAAAATATTCTTTTTTTGATAGAAATAATGCTCTTATATAATTTGTTTCATGAGTAAAATTCGCCTTTCTTCTAACAAATAACTCCCACAATAATTTCTTATAAAATTTGAATTACTTTAAAAGTTATTTAATGAAAAAATGGGGTTTGTGAAAACATTTTAAAGCATTTTAAAGATTATTCTCTAAGACACTGCCTTCATTTTTCATAAATTCCAGATCATTTTCACAAAGAAACATGTTAATCTCTCAACCACACTTTACTTACAGTCTATAGTCACACACGAATATATCCTTCACCTCCAGGTATGCCAGTTTCAGCATCCTAACAAAATACTTATATTTAAAAATTGAAGTGAGTATCAATACTTTGGAGCACGAGTTCTTTTTATGGAAACAATGGCCGCTAAGTTACCAGGTTAACTTGCCGACATCTATCTAGCCAACAGTATACAGGAAGAAGATAAACTCTTGAGGCTATCGCACCTTCTCCAAGAACAGAATTACAGAATGAGGAAATGCATGCAAAGGGAGATTGTTGGGGTAACAAGTGGCACAAGTGATGGGACGGAAGTCAGATTACTTAAAATACAAGACACAGTAGCGATGGGTAAAAGTTACCAAATAAATATTTACTCTTTTCTGGAACTACTTGTTATAGATCTAAGTATTTTACATATATTAAACATTTGATCATTACAAAATTCCTATGAAATAGATGTCATTATTGTGTCTATTTACCAGAGGAAGAAATAGAGTAGTTAAATAACTTGACCAAGATCACACATCTTGTAAAATGATGAGACTAGAATTCAAACTGTGAGAACCTGGTGCAAAAATGCACGCTCTTAACCACAACATGCCTAATAATGCCTCTTTGCATTACGGCAACCACCATATTCACATTTCCTTCTCTCCCTCATCCCCTTAGGGTTAAAAGCAGGATGACTTTCAACATATCTGTAGTTTCCCAAGAGATCAGCAACTCCTTACTTGTTCTCAACTGGAGAACTTAGAGCAGGTTTTCTTCACACAGGAATGGGGAACAAATTCTTTTCATGCCAATTTCTGTGTAGCTCAGCTGTGAAAGTCAACTGATATTATCAGTTATATATCAACTGTTAAAGTCAATAGTTGACTTTAACAGATACACACACACATATATAAATCAGTTGCATTTATACATATGTATATATGCATATCTCTATATATGAAAAGTCAGTAAAAATAGCCAGTATTATTTTATGTTTACTGTTTACTATGAGCAAGACATTTGACTTAAGAGGATAACCTCATTTAACCCTCTTAATAAGCCTAGTCAAAACTATTTCATAAATATTTGTGTCTTGTATTGGGTTATTCTTTCAATCACTTCAATCAATGACAAGCCCTTGCAATCTAGAAGGTGCTATTTCAGGTTTTGTAAGGCAGGATTATATGTTTTATGTGACATAGTTCCTGTCTTCAAGGAGCTAACACTATAGTTGTAAACATAAAACTTAAAAACAAATATTTACTGAGTAGAAGGTAAGTTTTATAAGGAAATATGAACATTAAATGTTATAAGATTTTTATGAAATGGAGGTATTATTGCCATTTAGAAATACAAAGTAAAGATTCATAGAGATGGTGGAATTTGTCCTGATCCCTAAATAATTTTGAAAAGGATTTGATAGATTGTGTAGCATCCAAGATCTTTAGTTTCAGAAATGTACTCTAATTAATTTGAGCAGGAGAGGAACTTGTTGGAATATATTAATATTAAGGACAGCATCTCTGGGAGGGCTAGGGAATCATACCCAAGGCAATACAGACAGGCACAAGACTCCAAATCATGCTTAGAGAATAAGCCTCAGTTTCTGCCACCATACTGCTGTCACTACAATGTTGGGAATGTTTTCTTGCGGCAACTATCTCTGATGCCAGAAAAAAATTCTTCCTGGTTCATCTTTTTCATATTGTTATCGACAGATGAAAAAGGTAAAGTCTATTATGAGTGTCCATATTCCTGCTGAAACGGAGAAAAGCCAGCATATGGTATCTTTCACTTATTCAATAGGAGGAAAACTGAGCCTTTTGTAAAGATTCCTGGGATTTCAGATGCTCAATGATCCAGAGGGGACACAATTCACTAGAGGTGAAAGGGATGTGGAAGAGCATTCCCTGAAGAGTGAAAGGCATTAGAGAAAGCATCCAGACAAAGATGCATGCAGCACGATCAGATAAATAGCATCACGTGGTGTTTCTCGAGCCCAAGGGAATAGAAGGGCTGCTGGGGAGGTGAGAAACTGGAAAAGAAGACTAGATTCTGACTAGGTCTGATTCTAGACCGTGGTAAATATCAAGCTAAGGAATTTATGCTTTTTGTTTGTTTGTTTGTTTGTTCGTTCGTTTTCTCTGTTGGTAGTGGGAAACCATTGAAGCACGTTTAGTGCAGGGAAGTGATTAAACTCACAAATGTTATTGATGTTTGACAAAAAGACTTTGTTCAAATTTATTTGATACTTGATTTCTCTTGAAAGTAATTTTTCATTAGAATTTGCTTTGTAAAATGCTTTATTCTTTGAATTTCTAACAAGATAATAAGAAGATTTCATCTTCTACCAATGTGATTTTAATTTTGAATAATACATGAGAGAAAGTATGATATATAAAAATTTTGAATAATACATGAAAGTATGATATAAAAGTTAAATATTTTCATATCCCATGAGTCATGTGATGTTAAAGTCCTCGTGGTAAGTGACATTTCAGAGAGTTTGGCTGCTCTGAGCATTAGCAGATCCCTCCCAAAAAGAAGTAATGTCTAAAAGGGCATTTATCAACCACTGTAGGTTGCACAGTCTTCATGCTGTCACTGGTCTTTTGGAAAGAAGCTTGGCCATTTCCTGTTTTTCTTTGTTCCCCTCATCCCTTTAATGTGATATTGTACTCTCCTGCTCTCCTGCTAAACTATTGTTTCTTTTCCATTAAAAATCTGTTCTTGTTTAGTTTATTTGTATTAATTTCTTTAAAACGATTTTGGAGTGAGATCTTCACTGGAAAGCTGCATATCTTAGAATAACAACAACAACAACAAAAAAGAAATGAGAGAGGACCATAAGAATGGAGAAAGAAGAAATGTGAAAAGCCTAGTTTATCTGACTAAGCTTCCCATTGACTCCACTTTCTTGAATTTAAAACAAAAAGAGAAATGCAGGGAGAGGCACAAAAACTAGGAGGTTCATAGTTTTTAAGAGACATTTTTTTCCAAGTACTAACTTCCAATAAAATTTTCAATTGTGTAACTTCATTAGGGGCATATTGAGTGATATAGAGGATAATCTTATCCTCATTTTAAAAAATTGCAGAAGCAAGTTTCACAGAGCTAAACTATTAAAATTAGGTTTACTGTGGTATCTAGAATAAACAACTTCTAGACACTAAAAACAAGATGGGTTGTGATAAGGTCATACATGTATCATGATGCAATTTTTTAAATATTTGTACAGAGAAAGCAAAAATGAGTGAGAGAAAATGTGTTGTAGAATGTCCACTATAGGCAAGATTTGAGATTTTTCATGTATCTCATTTATTTCTTCTTTATGTTAGTACTTATATAGCTATGCTATCATAAATAACTATTGTTGATTAATAAGAAAACCATCATTCATTAATAAATGATAGTGATTCTTCTGTTGACCGTAGCAGAAGGAAAAAATGATTTTCATTGTAGAAAAAGATAATTTTAAAAGTATATCTCAGAATCTTTTCCTAATTATTTCCTATCCCCTCAACAAGATTATGATTAATTTTGATTCCTTAGCACACGTAGCAGGCATTTGTTTGCTAAATGACTGTGTCTTAATGGTCTTTAAAACATGCTTTTAAGTTTGGGTATGAGATACATTTTCTCTTCTCATTACTTCATCAGAACTAATGAAGTTTTAAAGTTTCTGTAAAACAGAAAGGTCTAAATGTATTTTCCTGAGATTGTCAATAAGATCCTTTCACATTGATGATAACTGCCTCATTTGATTTTCCTAGTGGCATTGAATATATTTTAAGTTGCTAGATTATAGAGTTCCTCAACAAGGAGTACTGTTAAATTTTACTATATGGTGGTAAAATAAGCAAAGACAAATGTGGAAGTAGTAACTTGGATGTGTTTTTTTATTATTATTTTATTTTAAGAGAAATGTCTTTCTAAAGACTTAGATGAATAGTACATGTCACAGGCCATTTGTCTGTATTTAAAGTTTAGTCCCAAATGAAAGTTTACATCATTACATACAGACATTTTACTTACAACAAACCTTAAATATGATTATGTTAGTCTTGCATTAGTCTGCTTCTACTCCTTTGGATATTTTTATCTAAGTGACTTATTTCACTAACTTAAACCCAGAGGAATTTTTATAAATATAAAGGACAATTAATCATCAGAACAAAAGTGGTTGTTTAGGTTTAGAGATTTATCATCTTGGGAAGATGAGCAAATAAACTGGATTTTAATAACATTGCAAAAAGAATTCATAATATCAGCTGAAGTTCTTGATTTACATATTTTTAAAGCAACTTGCAGTATTAAATTTAAACTCTTTTAAATAAGTGCAAATAAATATAATACATTTTGTATTGTAAAAGAGAGAGAGTGTGTGTGTGTGTATATAAAATCTCACCACACTGAAACCTATGAAACAAAGCCTATGTTGTTTACCACCCCATAAGTACTAACAACTGTCTTACACATAATAACCTCTCAGTGTTTGTACATTTACTAGAGCCTGAGGTCCTTCAGTGACACATGCTTTGAAGGTGCAACTAATTCAAGCCGTCCTAGTAAAACAGAATCGTTTTAATCATTTTATATGTTCATTAGGACTGAGAATCCTGAGGATCACCAAGGATTGGAATCTAAGAGA
The DNA here is from genome assembly GCF_049350105.2 of Macaca mulatta. Classification (NCBI taxonomy): domain Eukaryota; kingdom Metazoa; phylum Chordata; class Mammalia; order Primates; family Cercopithecidae; genus Macaca; species Macaca mulatta. Next base: position 104,516,027 of record NC_133409.1, read on the forward strand.
TGTCGCCAGCACAATTTTTTTTCATGTTTGCTGTATTCATCCTAAATATTCTTACTTTTATACTGAAAATGTGTCTCTTCAGAATTGTTAATTGTTTGTGTGTGTGTTATAACATAAAATACATATATTATATAGTATATATAAATACATATATATGCATATCTAACAATATAGTACATATATTAAATGTGCATATATAATATATAACACATAATATCCAGCATAATATATGATATATACACATCATAATATTAATATATGATTAATATATTATATAAATAATATACTATATAAATAATATATAATATATTAATATATAATATATTAATATATGATTAATATACTATATAAATAATACAATAATTTATTATGTCTGTTACACATGTATTATATATACATATGTATATGTATTATATATGTATTCTATGTGTGTGTGTGATCTCAAGATAAAATTAGAATCCCAGAATAACATTGGAGATTATAACAGATAACAGACGGGAACGTGTATAGTTTCTGTAGGCACATTCCAGGGCTGCCTCCACCCCAAGAGTTCTTTAGCAAGAGCTTGAGCTTTCAGCAACCAGGATTCAGGAGAAAGAGCTGAGGGCATTTCAAGCAGGAATTTTGTTATGGAGACAAGAAGCTCTACTATCCAGTTAGTGATGGGAAGGCAATAAGAAGTAGATGTCTGTTAGGGAGTGTCCAGAAACAGGTTGAAAGGGAGAAAAATTAACCCAGGATGAGTCTAGTGTCAGGGCCATGTGTTCAGAGGGAATATCATTAAGGAATGTGACTTCCTAAGTCAGAAATGAAGTTTCTACAAGGGCTGACAGGCGAGATAGACAGATTAGGGCTTTGAAGATGCAGCTCTCTGAGTCTGTCTTTCCTGCTCTCAAAGTGTCCTGATCCCACAGGCCCTGATCAGCAGAGCCATGCCAGATAGCTGGGAAGCAGACAGTTTATGAGCAAAGACTGCAATTTTAAAACATTCTGTTACTCGAATTCCCTCACGTGGGATACCTGCTGGTTGCTTCATTGGTGCTAGAGATCAAGTTGTTTTTAGCATCAAGGCTTCCTCTGCTTTCAAGTGATTATCGGCTTAACAGTGTCCCTTGAGGTAGGCATCATCTTTCCCAAAAATAAAATAAAAGTGCTTCAACTGTGTTTCAGATAAACATTTTAATAGATTGCAATTATTCAGTAACATAGAAGATTACAAATTTCAGGAACATGAAAGATTTTCTCACTGAAATTGTCATCAATGAAATATTTGGACCTATAGATATTCCCAGAAATTGTATGCCTGGCTTACCCGTAATTACTTCTGGGGTACCTTGGAAGCATTTCATTGTCTTATCAACAATCCTATCTACTACATTAACTGTGCCATCTCTACTGAATTTCTCTGCAAGCACCGCTTCCACTGATGTCATGATCAGTGTGATTGAGCTGCTCTGCCTAGCATGATGGGCAGCCCAGCTAAAACCTAGAGGAGTGGGGTTGGGAGGAGCAGTGCAGTGAGTCGAGAGGAGGCTGCATGAGTATTTCCTGGAGCTACATTATGACATAATGCCACATTATCACTCTCAGCCTCCATTGTACCTGGAACAGAGACTGTTACATGCTCTTGTTCTGGTAACAAATGAAAGACTGTTTTGTGAACTGTATATCTCTTAAAAATTTTACGTGAAAAAGTTCCTTCTTTAAAAAGAAAAAAAAAAGTCTTATTTTCCAGATGAGAAGCATGTAGTTTGAGTCACTTGCTAACAGTCACATAGCTTGGATCTTCATTAATCCTAACTTATCTTTGACAACCTCAGGGTAAGCTGATGAATCTTTGATCATGAAATGTATAAGAACTGGATATGAGCCCTGGGTCTGCAAAGTGCTAGTTTTCTAACCTTAAGGATGTTAATGTTCACCAGGAGGCAGAGGTTGCAGTGAGCTGAGATTGTGCCATTGCATTGCATCCTGGGCAACAAGAGTGAAACTCTGTCTCAAAAAAAAAAAAAAAAAAAAAAAAAAGTTAATTTTCAGATTCTCAAGATTTTCCACCTGGGCTATTGCAGTAATCATTATCTTTGTCTTCATTTCAGTTCCCTCCCTCCCAAGTTCCTCTCACTTGTGGCAAACTTGTCTTTATAAAGTGCATTTATGCTTATGTCACTGGCTTGCTTATCATCTTTCAATAAGCCCTCATTGCCCACAATATAAACTCTGAATTATTTGACGAGGCATGAAAAACCTCCAGGGACTGACCCCTATTTACTCCTGCAGTTTCATCTACCTGAACTTTGTGCTAGCAGTATTGAGCTACCCGCTTTTCCCCAGATGAAACCATGGCACACTGTCGTCCACCTTCATATTTATACATGCTCTTTGCTCTGACTTACCTGCCCTTCCAATGGGAGTCCCTGTCTTCCTGCCCTTCAGGTTCGTGATCTCAGCTAAAACTGCTTCAGCTATAGGAAAAAATTTTCCCTTGCTTCTTGCTAATGTATACAGGATTGTGCTTTCTTAAATATGTGAGAAAAAATCCAAGGTTTAGGTACAGGGTTGGGGATGGGCTTTGCACAGTGGAAAGACACAGCCTGTATTTGTCTTTCCAGACAAAAATAAATAGTCCCTAGTGTTCTACAATTAATAAAATGTACTTCTTTAATTAACTGTCTTCATGGTATTTATTTCAAAGCCCTTAAGAGGAAGTGTGATTGGTTCTTTGAATAAATAAAAATGGACCTGGGATGAAGGCATTCATAATATCACCTAATCACACATTATGTTGTTTTGTAATTATTGGTTTACAGGTCTTCCCTCCTTATAGGTTTTGGTCTTAAATGATATTAAACAGCCTATTACTATTTTTGAAACCCCACTGTCTAGCCCATTATAGGTCCTTTATAAATACTTTATTCTAACTTACCTCCAGAATACAGTCAAATTCATATTTGACTAGTATTTACTAAATGCTAACTATGTAATAGGATCACTGTAATAGGCACTTTGACACATTATTTTACAAAATCTGTAAGTCATATTACATGATTTTCATTTTATAGCTAAAGAAACTGAGACTCCTAGAGTAGAAGTTTTACAATGTCACATAATAAAAACAAAGCCAGAATTTGAACCCAGGCCTCCCTGAATTGATGTATTACTTTTTTAAATTCATTATAGTGTTTTATTATTGGAAAATACATGGAAATAAATATCCTATGAGCTTACTTCTAAAAGGAAGAAAAATTAACAGTTAACATTATTCCTCAAGTTTTCCTAATAAAGTTGAAACACCAGATTTTTTCAAGTGAATATTCAAATCATACATTCAGAGAAATCTCAAAAATTAAAACAGAATCTTAGGAAATGTTACTTGAATACTTCTAAATTCCATGGCTAAACCAAAGTAGAAGTTAGGAACACAGGATCATACTTTTGCGGCTTAACTCCTGCCTACACCCCCATGCAACGAATTCTCCCTGCAGCTGCAGCTCAGTTGGAGCTCTTCAGCCTTCATTTTCACCATGAAACAGCACTCAGGTATATATATATATGCTGGAAGTCTAGAATGCTCAAAAAGATGAGTTATATTCCCATTGCTGTCTCTCCACCAGCCTTTATGCTTTCTGTGTGCTTAGGATGTAGCCTTCTAAATGGGGACCTAGAGATATTCATGGGTGATCACTATCATTCACTCTATGGAGAATAATCCCAAGCACTCTGTGAGGCCTCCTCCATGCTGGTTTGTTGTGTCATGTGATAGGCCCAAGAGCTGAAGGCACACAGGAAACTGTCAGCAGCAGTCAGTTGCTTGGGTCAGGGACTCCAAGACAGCCTGAAGGGCTTGAAAGAGTCAATACAGAAGAGAACGGAAATGTGTTAGAATGAGAACAGCTTTGGGCGTGATAAATACAACTTCTACCTTACCAATTTGCTTTGTGACTATGAGAAAATGCCCTGGAGGGATCTTTCCTAAACCAGACTGAGGCGCAGTGAACTCGGAGTCACCTAGTCCAGAGGTTCATTGAGCTGCCGGAAGCCCACATGAGACAATATGAAGACCAATTATATAGCCAGAATTGATTATTATGTTCTCCTCTGAGTAAATGCACAATAAGGAGAAGGTCCACCACGAGGAAGAGTTTTATCTTTTCCTAAAGACAGTGATTGAACTTTGAAGGAACAGTGTGGGAAGAGCAAGAATGCCGAAGCTCACCTTCAAAACAAAAAACAAAACAAAACAAAACAAAAACAAAAAATAAAAACATCAAAAACAAATACTTTAAAAAAAACTGAGGATAGAAGTTTAACATTTAGTACCTCATAGGAAAAAAAGAACTATGAACGGGGCACTATGACAATATGAGAGTAAAAATCTTCATAAATTTTATAGACTGCCTATGTTTACTCATTTTGCTGTCACCTTGCTTTTTCTCTCTCTCTAATGATTCACAGTTAAACTCTTAAAATGAAAAGAATGTGGTCTCTTACTTAGGGAACAACTGGAAAGAAGGGGGTCAGAGGTATTACATATTATTATTTCAACACAGTGAGACTTGAAAAAAATATCTTTTGGAATTAAGGCATTTACATAAAGGAGGAGAAAGGGGGATGAGGCCCCAAGGCCCATGGGATATTAGGAAAAAAAAATAGGAAGAAAAGTAATCAATGAATAACAAGGCCCAACTGAGATAACCAGGATTTTAGAAAATTACTTACCATTCTATCTAGAGTGTTCTCTTTTTAAAAATGAGAATAATACCCTCCTACTTCACAGTGTTTTCTTGTTGTTAAATTGTATAATATGTATTGTGCCTAGAATTGTTCCTGTCACATAATAATTCAGAGCAGAGTTTTTCTTGGCATATTCAATAAATATTAGTTACCATCTCCCTAGTAAATATTTAGTTTGTTATTTGCTCATTTGCGGTGCTGAAATTTGCATTTTTTTAAAATGTCAGTTCCTGGTAGAATCTTTTGTGTGACTTTACTGCTCTTTCAAAGGAAAAACAGAGGCAGAAACTATCTGATCATTTCCCCCTATATGACTCTTTCTCACGACCCCATATGTATCCATAACCCAAGATTCTTAGGAAAGAAGTGTAATTCTTTAGGAAATCTGAAGTCACATCTTTCACTTCTGCAATGCCAGTGCAAGGATACCTGTGGAAATTCTCATGCCTTTCATCTAAATATTTAAAAGTAGTAAATCAAGCAAACTATTATGTGAATTACATTTGTCATCTCACCTTGATAAAATATCATCATAATAAAATTTTTACATATATTGAGCAATGATTTTATGTGATTAAAATTAAGCAAAATATCAAAATTTCTCAATTTACTTTTTATTGCCTGGGCATTTTATTGATAGGTCACTATGTTTGGATGAGTAATTAAAAATATATACATAATTTATTATGCATTTGTTTCATAATATTTATTTGTATTGTCTTCATTTCAACAAAATCACTAATTATATTGATAAAATCAGAATTTCCACATTATTTTATTTATTTTTATTATACTTTAAGATCTAGAGTACATGTGCACAACGTGCAAGTTTGTTACATATGTATACATGGTATTTGGTTTTCTAATTTGATAGAAAAATTGTAAGTTACCATTCCAAAGCATTCAGGCAAGTTTTGAGTACCGGCAATTTTTTTTCTTTCATTTTATTATTTTGCATAGAATTTATTTAAGAGATTTACATGTAAATATATATGTTCAAAAACATCTTTATAGAGGGCAATTCCAAGATGGCTGGATAGGAACAGCTCCAGCTTCCAACTCCCAGCATGAGCGACACAGAAGATGGGAGATTTCTGCATTTCCAACAGAGGTACCAGGTACAATTCACTGGGGTGTATCAGACAGTGGGTGCAGGACAGTGGGTGCAGCCCACCGAGCGAGAGCCGAAGCAGGGCGAGGTATCGCCTCACCCGGGAAGCACAAGGGCTAAGGGAATTCCCTTTCCTAGCCAAGGGAAATTGTGACACACAACACCTGGAAAATCAGGTCACTCTCACCCTAATACTGCAGTTTACTAAGGGTCTTAGCAAACAGCACACCAGGAGATTATATCCTGCACCTGGCTTGGAGGGTCCCACACCCTCCCTCATTGCTAGCACAGCAGTCTGAGATCTAACTGCAAGGTGGCAGCGAGGCTGGGGGAGGGGTGCCTGCTATTGCTGAGGCTTGAGTAGGTAAACAAAGCAGCCAGGAAGCTCAAACTGTGTGGATCCCACCACAGCTCAAGGAGGCCTGCCTGCCTCTATAGACTCCACCTCTGGGGGCAGGGCATAGCTAAACAAAAGGCAGCAGATTTAAATGTCCCTGTCTGACAGGTTTGAAGAGAGTAGTGGTTCTCCCAGCACAGAGGTTGAGATCTGAGAACGGACAGACTGCCTGCTCAAGTGGGTCCCTCACCCCTGAGTAGCCTAACTGGGAGACACCACCCACTAGGGCAGACTGACACCTCACACCTCACACCTCACACGGCTGGGTACCCCTCTAGATGAAGCTTCCAGAGGAACGATCAGGCAGCAACAATTGCTGTTCAGCAATATTCACTCTTCTGCAGCCTCCACTGCTGATACCCAGGCAAAGGGGGTCTGGGGTGGACCTTGCACAAACTCCAACACACCTGCAGCTGAGGATCCTGACTGTTAGAAGGAACACTAACAAACAGAAAAGACATCCACACCAAAACCCGATCTGTACATCACCATCATCAAAGAGCAAAGGTAGATAAAACAACAAAGATGGGGAAAAAGCAGTGCAGAAAAGCAGAAAATTCTAAAAATCAAAGCGCCTCTCCCCCTCCAAAGGAATGTAGCTCCTCGCCAGCAACGGAGAAAGCTAGACGGAGAATGACTTTGGTGGGTTGAGAGAAGAAGTCTTCAGATGATCAAAATTCTCAGAGCTAAAGAAGGAAGTTCGAACCCACTGTAAATAAGCTAAAATCCTTGAAAAAAGATTTGACAAATGGCTGAGTAACCAATGTAGAGAAGTCCTTGAATGACCTGATAGAGCTGAAAACCATGACATGAGAACTATATGAAAATGCACAAGCTTCAGTAAACGACTCGATCAACTGGAAGAAAGGGTATCAGTGACTGAAGATCAAATAAATGAAATGAAGTGAGAAGAGAAGTTTAGAGAAAAAAGAGTTAAAAAAAAAAAAAAAAAAAAGGAACAAAGTCTCCAAGAAATATGGGACTATGTGAAAAGACCAAATCTATATCTCATTGGTATACCTGAAAGTGACAGGGAGAATGGAACAGAGTTGGAAAAGATTGTTCAGGATATTATCCAAGAGAAATTCCCCAACCTAGCAAGGCAGGCCAACATTCAAATTCAGGAAATACAGAGAACGCCATAAAGATACTCCTTGAGAAGAGCAAACCCAAGACACATAATTGTCATATTCACCAAAGTGGAAATGAAGGAAAAAATGTTAAGGGCAGCCAGAGAGAAAGGTCGGGTTACCCACAAAGGGAAGCCCATCAGACTAACAGCGGATGTCTCGGCAGAAACTCTACAAGCCAGAGGAGAGTGGGGGCCAATATACAACTTTCTCAAAGAAAATAATTTTCAACCCAGAATTTCATATCCAACCAAACTAAGATTCATAAGTGAAGGAGAAATAAAATCCTTTACAGACAAGCAAATGCTGAGAGATTTTGTCACCACCAGGCCTGCTCTACAAGAGCTCCTAAAGTAAGCACTAAACATAGAAAGGAACAACCAGTACCAGCCACTGCAAAAACATGCCAAATGTAAAGACCATCAATGCTAGAAAGAAACTGCATCAACTAACGAGCAAAATAACCCACTAACATCATAATGACAGGATCAAATTCACACATAACAATATTAACCTGAAATGTAAATAGGCTAAATGCTCCATTAAAAGACACAGACTGGCAAATTGGATAAAGACTCAAGACCCATCAGTCTGCTGTATTCAGGAGACCCATCTCACATGCAGAGACACACATAGGCTCAAAATAAAGGGATGGAGAAAGATCTACCAAGCAAATGAAAAACAGAAAAAGGCAGGGTTTGCAATCCTAGTCTCTGATAAAACAGACTTTAAACCAACAAATATCAAAAGAGACAAAGAAGGCCATTACATAATGTTAAAGAGATCAATTCAACAAGAAGAACTAACTATCCTAAATATATATGCACCCAATACAGGAGCACCCAGATTCATAAAGCAAGTCCTTAGAGACTTACAGAGAGACTTAGACTCCCACACAATAATAATGGGAGACTTTAACAGCCCACTGTCAATATTAGACAGATCAATGAGACAGAAAGTTAACAAGGATATCCAGGAATTGAACTCAACTCTGCACCAAGCAGCCTTAATAGACATCTACAGAACTCTCCACCGCAAATCAACAGAATATACATTCTTCTCAGCACCACATCACACTTATTTCAAAATTGACCACATAATTGGAAGTAAAGCACTCCTCAGCAAATGTAAAACAACAGAAATTATAAAAAACTATCTCTCAGACTGCACTGCAATCAAACTAGAACTCAGGATTAAGAAACACTCAAAACCGCTCAACTACATGGAAACTGAACAACCTGCTCCTGAATGACTACTGGGTACATAACAAAATGAAGGCAGAAGTAAAGATGTTCTTTGAAACCAATGAGAACAAAGATACAACATACCAGCATCTCTGGGAAACATTTACAGCAGTGTGTAGAGGGAAATTTATAGCACTAAATGCCCACAAGAGAAAGCAGGAAAGATCTAAAATTGACACCATAGCATCACAATTAAAAGAACTGGACAAGCAAGAGCAAACACATTCAAAAGCTAGTAGAAGGCAAGAAATAACTAAGATCAGAGAACAACTGAGGAGATAGAGACATAAAAAATCCTTCAAAAAATCAATGAATCCAGGAGCTGGTTTTTTGAAAAGATTAACAAAATTGATAGACCAGTAGCATGACTAATAAAGAAGAAAAGAGAAGAATCAAATAGATGCAATAAAAAATGATAAAGGGGATATTACCACCGACCCCACAGAAATACAAACTACCATTAGAGAATACTATAAACACCTCTACGCAAGTAAACTAGAAAACCTAGAAGAAATGGATAAATTCCTGGACACATACACTCTTCAAGACTAAACCAGGAAGAAGTTGAATCCCTGAATAGACCAATAACAGGCTCTGAAATTGAGGCAATAATTAATAGCTTACCAACCAAAAAAAGTCCAGGACCAGATGGATTCACAGCCAAATTCTACCAGAGGTACAAGGAGGAGCTGGTACCATTCCTTCTGAAATTATTCCATTCAATAGAAACAGGGAATCCTCCCTAACTCATTTTATGAGGCCAACATCATCCTGGTACCAAAGCCTGGCAGAGACACAACAAAAAAAAGAGAATTTTAGATCAATATCCTTGATGAACATCGATGCAAAAATCCTCAATAAAATACTGGCAAACCGTATCCAGCAGCACATCAAAAAGCTTATCCACCATGATCAAGTGGGCTTCATCCCTGGGATGCAAGGCTGGTTCAACATATGCAAATCAATAAACGTAATCTGGCATATAAACAGAACCAAAGACAAAAACCACATGATTATCTCAATAGATGCAGAAAAGGCCTTTGAAAAATTCAACAGCCCTTCATGCTAAAAACTTTCAATAAATTTGGTATTGATGGAACATATCTCAAAATAATAAGAGCTATTTATGCAAACCCACAGCCAATATCATACTGAATGGCCAAAAACTGGAAGCATTCACGTTGAAAACTGGCACAAGACAGGGGTGCCCTCTCTTACCACTCGTATTCAACATAGTGTTGAAAGTTCTGGAAAGGCAGTCAGGCAAGAGAAAGAAATAAAGGGTATTATTAGGAAAAGAGGAAGTCAAATTGTCGCTGTTTGCAGATGACATGATTGTATATTTAGAAAACCCCATCATCTCAGCCCAAAATCTCCTTAAGCTGATAAGCAACTTCAGCAAAGTCTCAGGATACAAAATCAATGTGCAAAAATCGCAAGCATTTTTGTACACCAGTAACAGACAAACGGAGAGCTAAATCATGAGTGAACTCCCATTCACAATTGCTTCAAAGACAATAAAATACCTAGGAATCCAACTTACAAGGGATGTGAAGGACCTCTTCAAGGAGAACTACAAATCACTGCTCAGTGAAATAAAACAGGACACAAACACATGGAAGAATATCCCATGCTCATGGATAGGAAGAATCAATATGGTGAAAATTGTCATACTGCCCAAGGTAATTTATGGATTCAATGCCATCCTCATTAAGCTACCAATGACTTTCTTCACAGAGTTGGAAAGAACTGCTTTAAATTTCATATGGAACCAAAAAAGAGCCCGCATTGCCAAGACAATCCTAAGCCAAAAGAACAAAGCTGGAGGCATCATGCTACCTGACTTCAAACTATACTACAAGGCTAGAGTAACCAAAACAGCATGGTATGGGTATCAAAACAGAGATATAGACCAATGGAACAGAACAGAGCCCCCAGAAATAATACCACACATCTACAACCATTTCCTGTGAAAAATCTGACAAAAACAAGTAATGGGGAAAGGATTTCCTATTTAATACATGGTGTTGGGAAAACTGGCTAGCCATAAGTAGCAAGCTAAAACTGGATCCCTTCCTTACACCTTATACAAAAATTAATTCAAGGTGGATTAGAGACTTAAATGTTAGACCTAAAACCATAACAAACCTAGAAGAAAACCTAGGTAATACCATTCAGGACATAGGCATGGGCAAGCACTTCATGTCGAAAATACCAAAAGCAATGGCAACAAAAGCCAAAATTGACAAATTGGATCTAATTAAATGAAAGAGCTTCTGCACAGCCAAAGAAACTACCATCAGAGTGAACAGGTAACCTACAGAATTGGAGAAAATGTTTGCAATCTACTCATTTGACAAAGGGCTAATATCCAGAATCTATAAAGAACTCAAACAAATTTACAAGAAAAAAACAAACAACTCCATCAAAAAGTGGGCAAAGGATATGAACAGACACTTCTCAAAAGAGGACATTTATGCAGCCAACAACAGACACATGAAAAAATGTTCATCATCACTAGCCATCAGAGAAATGCAAATCAAACCTACAATGAGATACCGTCTCACACCAGTTAGAATGGCCATCATTAAAAAGTCAGGAAACAACACATGCTGGAGAGGATGTGGAGAAATATGAACAATTTTACACTGTTGGTGGGACTGTAAACTAGTTCAACCATTGTGGAAGACAGTGTGGCGATTCCTCAAGGATCTAGAACTAGAAATACCATTTGACCCAGCCATCCCATTGCTGGGTATATATCCAAAGGATGATAAATCATGCTGCTGTAAAGACACATGCACACATATGTTTATTGCAGCACTATTCACAATAGCAAAGACTTGGAACCAACCCAAATGTTCATAAATGACAGACTGGATTAAGGAAATGTGGCACATATACACCATTGAATACTATGCAGCCATAAAAAAGCATGAGTTCATGTCCTTTGTAGGGACATGGATGCAGCTGGAAACCATCATTCTCAGAAAATTATCACAAGAACAGAAAACCAAACACTGCATGTTCTCACTCATAGGTGGGAATTGAACAATGAGAACACTTGGACACAGGAAGGGGAACATCACACACCAGGGACTGTTGTAGGATGGGGGCAGTGGGGAGGGATAGCATTAGGAGATATACCCAATGTAAATGATGAGTTAATGCGTCTAGCACACCAACATGGCACATGTATACATATGTAACAAGCCTGCATGTTGTGCACATGTACCCTAGAACATAAAGTGTAATAAAAATAAAAGAAAAAAGAAAAAAAATCTTTATAGAGTAATGCGACTAGAATATATAGTTCTGAGAAGAAACTATTACCAAGCCTTTTCTCATCTAGGATGTAAAAACTCTATGTGTACAAAGACTTGTCTACATTCATAACTTTGTCCACAGTGCCTAGAAGTAGTGCCTGGCACATACGCAATTCTCAATAAATATCTATGACCGATAATGAATCAAGAAGAATGGTTTTCTCCTTTAACAAGAGGGTATAAAAAACATGTAAAAGTGTTTGAAAATATATATCCACTATATATTACATCCCTTATATAATGTGCTCTATGATGATGTAATACACTTTACAATATTTCTTTCTGTTCTGCTCATATCTTTCTATATTATATATATTATTTACAGCTTCATAAATATACTTTTTGTATTTTAACATATATTATAACATATATAAATATACATTATAGTAAATACTTGATTTAGGACTTCAAATCAATAGTCATTTGAAACCATCTTGTAGAAGCTGCACAGTTCTCTAATAAAACCAGAAGACAAGATGAATGTCACTTTTCATATTTTATAAACTTAATTACAGGCCAACAATTTGCAAGGCAATAGCAAAATGAAAATATATAAGTAGAACTTACATATTATCTTATTATCGTGTGTCAACTTGCTTTTGATTATCAACATTGTACAAGCATTTCTGTTAAGTCTGCAAACTGTACGATGTGATCGATATGGGTATGTATATTCTAGATTACCAAAGGCTAAATTACATACATGTCTTCTAAAATAGTTTCCATTCTAATCCTTGCCTGCCAGTTACTTAGATCTTTCATTTAAAATGCCTGTTTTTCTTGAAACTTTACTTGTGTGGTCTGACCAAGTGTAAACTGTCTACAGGGCAAATGAGGGAGGAAAAACAAAATTACTTCAGTTATTTCCAAGTAAGGAAAATATACACTTTGTATACTTTTTATTTGAATCAAATTAAGAGCAGGCATTGATGCCCTATCAGCGTTTTGAAAGTCTTACACTATGCCTACTCTAGAGTCAGTGTAGCCAGTAGAAATATTAAGAGCACTGAATCCAAAAAAATCTTCATTTCTGTAAAATCATTGCCAAGTTTTGACTGTGAGATCTTGGACAACTGCTTTTCCCATTTGCGGCTTTGTTATTCTTATTGCTAGATACATAAAATAGCAATACTCATGTGAAAGTTTTAATAAATTATCAGACTTACAGTTTTACAAGACAATACTAATAATTATTATTATCTTGTAAAGTTCTCAAATATGGACATGAGGAATGAGCTCATTTCATACAAACACAGACAAAACTACTTTTAGACCCACTGTTCACCTTTACAAGCCCATTCTCTTCCATTTTCATCAATCACCACAAAATTTAACAGCTGTTGGTGTCATGGAATAGACATTATTTTCAAAGTGCCAATAAGTTCCAAAAATTTTATACTATGAATTATTTAAGATGATTATTACCTCTTTATTTTCACATTTTACTTATAGTTTGAGTCATTTTATTTTCATTACTGCTAAACTACACTACTCACCAGTTCCCCAAAGGTGGTGCAGCAGTTACCTCAATTTAAATCTGCAAATCTCTGATGAATCAGCTACAGTTTGCTTTTAATAGTAGTTTTCTGTGAAAACTCTCAGCCTAGGTTCAGGCATTGGACTCTTTCAGTGTCTTTGAATCCTGACTTGCCTGTGTTCTGGGATAGAAAACGTTCTGTAGACTGATGTTCTTTATTCGTTCTCAGGCTGGCTGTGACTGTCAATTTGCCATGATCATCTACGATTTAACCTATGGTAGCAGCAATTCAGATGCACAAATATAAAAATGTAGTGAGTTATCCAACTTTTTGTGAAAAATTTGTGAACAGACAAATGTTCTCTCTCACAGGAAGACAATAAATATAACCAAGCTTTAACTTGAGAGAGTCGAAACTTAAAAATACCTGAAGGTTTTTTTTTTTTTTTTATTCTCCTTGAAATGGAGTCTCACTCTGTTGCCAGGCTGGAGTGCAGTGGTATGAATTCTGCTCACTGCAACTTCCAACTCTCTGGTTCAAGCAATTCTCTGCCTCAGCCTCCCGAGTAGCTGGGACTACAGGCATGTGCCATCACGCCCAGCTAATTTTTGTATTTTTAGTAGAGACGGGGTTTCACCATGTTGACCAGGATGGTCTCGATCTCCTGACCTTGTGATCCATGCACCTTGGCCTCCTAAAGTGCTGGGATTACAGGCGTGAGCCACTGTGCCGGGCACACCTGAAGCTTCCTTTACTTTCTCCACAAGGGAACAGCTCCCTTTTCTTCCCACTTGGCTAATTCAATTGAGCATGATCACTTCACATCCTTATGATACACTGGTGTCTACTCATTATATGCGTCATGGTTTTCTACTGATGCCAAGAAGGAACTTCATAAGGTAACAACTTATAAATTAAAAATAGTAAACAGTTAATTGGAATTTTCAACAAATTACTTGACCTCATTTTCATAGGAATATTTAAATCCCTCATGGAAGTCATTTGAGACATTATACCATTTTTAAGAAAAAAAAAACCCAAAATAATTACATTATTGAATTGGACAAAATTTTAAAAAATGAAATTTATGTTAGTAGGGCAGAATAAATGAAATAAACAGATTTTAGTAAGAACATATTCCAAAATTCATAAATTAGGTACTACCCCATCAACATTATGGAAATAACATAAGAAGGAATTTTTACATTGAGAAAACATTCAGACTCTCTGAGACAATATTCTACAAAGGAACAGGTAAAAGTGAAACTTGAAAGCATGATTTTAAAACAAACTGATTTGAACACAATTGTTTCTTTGAGTTATAAGATTTGTTATACCATCACAACTATGTATCTGTTTCTATATATATACTTGATGTAATTTATATATAATCATTGCTATAAAGTATACATATAATATATGAAACTATATATATAAAATACATATATCTCAAACAATGGTTATAATTATTTTAATTATTTATTTAGAAACAGGGTTTTCCTCTGTTGCCCACGCTGGAGTGCAGTGGCATGATCATAGCTCACTGCAGCCTCCCACCCTTAGACTCAAGAAATCCTCCTGCCCCAGCCTCCTGACTAGTTAGGACTATAGGTCATTGGCACCATGACTGGATAATTTAAAAAAAATTTTTTTTTTTTTTTTGTAGAGACAGGGGCTCACTATGTTGCCCAGGCTGGTCTTGAACTCCTGGCCTCAAGTGATCCTCCCAGTTTGGCTTACCAAAGTGTTGGAATTACAAGTGTGAACTGCCACACCCAATTTGTTGTAATAATAATTTTTAAATGTCTTGATACTGAAACCTCCTTTCAGAATATCATGAGGGAAATAAATGCATTTTTAAATTTTTAATTGACAAGACTGCACATATTGAAAGTGTGATGATTTCATGTACATGTGTATTGTGTAATGATTACCACAATCAAATTAATACACCCATCATTACTCACGCTGTACCTTAAATATCCAGAACTTGTTCATCTTTTAACTGAAAGTTTGTACCTTTTAACCAACATCTCTCTGTTTCCTCCACCCTACAGCCCCTGGTAACTACTATTCAACTCTCGGCATATATAACTTTCCTATTTCTAGGTTCTGTGTAAAGGGAGATTATGCAGTATTTGCCTTTCTGTGCCTGGGTTATGTCACTTAACATATTTTCTCTAGGTTCATCCACATTCCCATAAATGGCAGAATTGTCTTTATTTTTATTGCTGAATAATATGCCATTACACTCATGCACACATATACACAACACATTTTCCTTATTCATTTATTTGGGAATCATGCTTAGGTTGTTTCCATATCTTGACTATTATGAATAATGCTGTGTGAACATGGAGTTACAGATATCTCTTCAACACACTGATTTAATTTCCTGTGTATATATACAGAAGTGGCATCATAGAATCCTATAGTAGTTCTCTTTTTCCGAACCTCAATACTGTTTTCCATATGGCTGTACCAATTTACACTCCCATTAACAATGCACAAGGGTTCCCTTTTCTCCACTCCCTCATCAACACTTGTTATCTTTTGTCTCTTTGATAATAGCCAGCGTAACAGATATGAGGTGATACTCATTGTGATTTTGATTTGCATTTCTCTGATTAGGATAGAAAGATCTACCCTCTATGTAGGTAGGCACCATCCAATCTCTGCCATCATAGCAAGAACAAGGCAGGAGGAAGTAGATGGGATAAACTGACTTGCTGAGTCTTCTGTCTTTCATCTTTCTCCAGTGCTGGATGGTTCCTTATGTTCCTCCTACCCTTGGATGGAAGACCAGCTTCTATGGCCTTTGGATTCTTAAACTTAGGGGCTCTCAGGACTTGAGCCACAGACTGACAGCTGTACTGTTAACTTCCCTGCTTTTGAGGCTTTTGAATTCAGACTGAGGTACTACTGGCTTCATTCTTCCCCAACTTACACACGGTGTGTTGTGGAATTTCGCCTTGTGATTGTGTGAGCCAATTCTCCCTAAAAAACTCTCTTTCATATACATTTATCCTATTAGTTCTGTCTTTGGAGAACTCTGACTAATATATCTTATTGAAGAGATTTTCCTTTCCTCATGTCTTTTCTTGGCATCCCTATCAAACATTAGTTGACCATATATGTGGTAGTTTGTTACTGTGCTTTCTATTCTGTTTTATTGGTCTGTGTGTCTGTTTTTAATGCCAGTAGTATAACGTTTTAATTACTATACTTTGAAGTATACACTGAAATCAAGGTGCGTAATGCCTCCAGATTTGTTCTTCTTTCTCAAATTTCTTTTACTATTCGGAGTATTTTGTGGTTCTACCTGAATTTTAAAAGTTTATCTTTCTGTGAACAATGCCACTGGAATTTTGATAGGGATTATACTTAATCTGTACATCACTTTGGGAAGTATGGACATTTTAAAAAATACTAATTCTTCCAACACATATATATGGGATAGCCTTCTACTTATTTTTGTCGTCCTCAATTTTTTTCAACAATTTCTTACAGTTATCAGGGTACAGATCCTTCACCTCCTTTGTTAAATTTATTCCTAAGTATCGTATTCGGTTGTTTGTTTGTTTGTTTGTTTTTCTGAGATGGTGTCTTGGTCTGTCACCCAGGCTGGAGTGCAATGACACAATCTCGGCTCACTGCAACCTCTGCCTCCTGGGATCAAGTGATTCTCCTGCCTCAGCCTCTGAGTAGCTGGGATTACAGGTGCCCACCACCACACCAGGCTATTTTTTTTTTTTTTTTTTTTAATTTTAGTACAGATGGGGTTTCGCCATGTTGGCCAGGCTGGTCTCGAACTTCTGACCTCAGGTGATCCACCCACCTCGGCCTCCCAAAGTGTTGGGATTACAGGCGTGAGCCACTGTGCCCAGCCTGTATTCTTTCTGATGCTATTATAAATGGACAATTTGCTCAGTTTCTTCTTCAGATGGTTTGTTTCAAGGGAATGGAAATGCAAGTAATTTTTGTATGCTGATTCTGTATCTTGCAAATTTACTGAATTTGTGTATTAATAATAACTTTTTTTGGTTGAGTCTTTAGTGTTTTCTAAATAGCAGACAAAATAATTTTATTTATTCTTTCCTAATTTTGATGACATTTATTTCTTTTTGTTCTCTAATTGCTCTGGCTAGGCTATTCAGTACTATGTTAAATAGAAATGGTGAGAGTGGGCACCCTTGTCTTGTTCCTGATCTTAGAGGAAAAGCTTTCAGCCTTTTACTGTTGAATATAATGTTAGCCATGATATTGTCACATATGGCTTTTATTACGTTGAGATTTATTTCTTCTACACTTAATTTCTTGTGACTATTTTACCATGGAAAGCTGTTGAATTTTGTTAATGCTTTCTCTTCATCTATTGGAATATGATTTTTATCCTTCATTCTGTTAATGCAGTGCATCACATTTATTGATTTGTATGTGTTGAATTATCCTTAAATCCCTGTGATGAATCTCACTTGCTCGTGGTGAATGATTCTTTTAATGTGCTATTAAATTTAGTTTTCTAGAATTTTGTTGAGAATTTTTGCATCTATATTCATCAACATGTTGGCCTATAATTTTCCTTTCTTGTAGCATCCTTATCCGGCTTTAGTATAAGGGTAATTCTTGCATGGTAAATTGAATTTGGAAATGTTTCCTCATCTTCTGATTTTTGAAAGCATTTGAGAAAGATTTGTGTTAATTCTTCTTTGAATGTTTGGTAGAATTTGCCCATGCCTATGTCCTGAATGGTATTGCCTAGGTTTTCTTCTAGGGTTTTTGTGGTTTTAGGTCTTGCATTTAAGTCTTCAATCCATCTTGAGTTAATTTTTGTATAAGGTGTAAGGAAGGGATCCAGTTTCAGCTTTCTACATATGGCTAGCCAGTTTTCCCAGCACCATGTATTAAATAGAGAGTCCTTTCCCCCTTGCTTGTTTGTGTCAGGTTTGTCAAAAATCAGATGGTTGTAGATATGTGGTATTATTTCTGAGGCCTCTGTTCTGTTCCATTGTTCTACATATCTGTTTTGGTACCTAGCACCATTCTGTTTTGGTTACCATAGCCTTTTAGTATACTTGGAAGTCAGGTAGCATGATGCCTCCTGCTTTGTTCTTTTGTCTTAGGATTGTCTTGGAGATACAGATTCTTTTTTGCTTCCATATGAAATTTAAAGTAGTTTTTTTTTTTTCCAATTCTGTGAAGAAAGTCATTGGTAGCTTGATGGGATGGCATTGAATCTATAAATTACCTTGAGCAGTATGGCCATTTTCACCATATTGATTCTTCCTATCCATGAGCATGGTATGTTCTTCCATTTGTTTGTGTCCTCTTTTATTTCACTGAGCAGTGGTTTGTAGAACTCCTTGAAGAGGTCCTTCACATCCCTTGTAAGTTGGATTCCTAGGTATTTTATTCTCTTTGTAGCAGTTGTGATTGAGAGTTCACTCATGATTTGGCTCTCTGTCTGTTATTGGTGTATAGGAATGCTTGTGATTTTTACACATCAAATTTGCATCCTGAGACTTTGCTGAAGTTGCTTATCAGCTCAAGGAGATTTTGGGCTGAGACAATAGGGTTTTCTAAATATACAAACATGTCATCTGCAAACAGGGACAATTTGATTTCCTCATTTCCTATTTGAATGCCCTTTATTTCTTTCTCCTGCCTGATTGCCCTGGCCAGAACTTCCAACACGATGTTGAATACGAGTGGTGAGAGAGGGCACCCTTGTCTTATGCCAGTTTTCAAAGGAAATGCTTCCAGTTTTTGGCCATTCAGTATGATATTGGCTTTGGGTTTGTCATAAATAGCTCTTATTATTTTGAGATACGTTCCATCAATACTTAGTGTATGAGAGTTTTTAGAATGAAGCGTTGTTGAACTTTGTCAAAGGCATTTTCTGCATCTATTGAGATAATCATGTGGTTTTTGTCATTGCTTCTGTTTATGTGACGAATTACATTTATTGATTTGCATATGTTGAACCAGCCTTGCACCCCAGGAATGAAGCCAACTTGATTGTGGTGGATGAGCTTTTTGATGTAGTGCTGGATTTGGTTTGCCAGTATTTTATTGAGGATTTTTGCATTGGTGTTCATCAGGGATATTGGTCTAAAATTCTCTTTTTTTGTTGTGTCTCTGCCAGGCTTTGGTATCAGGATGATGCTGGCCTCATAAAATGGGTTAGGGAGGATTCCCTATTTTTTTAGTTGATTAGAATAGTTTTAAATGCCAAAAGTAATGGCAACAAAAGCCAAAATAGACAAATGGTATCTAACTAAACTAAAGAGTTTCTGCATGGCAAAGGAAGCTATCATTAGAGTGAACAGGCAACCTACAGAATGGGAGAAAATTTTTGCAATCTACCCATCTGACAAAGGCCTAATATCCAGAATCTTCAAAGAACTTAAACAAATTTACAAGAAAAAAACAAACAACCCCATCAAAAAATGGGCAAAGGATATGAACAGACAATTCTCAAAAGAAGACATTTATGCAGCCAACAGATTCATGAAAAAATGCTCATCATCACTGGTCATCAGAGAAATGCAAATCAAAACCACAATGAGATACCATCTCTTGCCAGTTAGAATGGTGATCATTAAAAAGTCAGGAAATAACAGATGCTGGAGAGGATGTGGAGAAATAGGAATGCTTTTACACTGTTGATGGGAGTGTAAATTAGTTCAGCCATTGTGGAAGACAGTGTGGCAATTACTCAAGGATCTAGAACTAGAAATACCATTTGACCCAGCAATCCCATTACTGGGTATATACCCAAAGGATTATAAATCATGCTACTATAAAGACACATGCACATGTATGTTTATTGTGGCACTATTCACAATAGCAAAGACTTGGAACCAACTGAGATGTTCATCAGTAATAGACTGAATTAAGAAAATGTGGCACATATACACCATGGAATACTATGCAGCCATACAAATGAATGGGTTTATGTCCTTTGCAGGCATATGGATGAAGTTGGAAACTATCATTCTCAGAAAACTATCACAAGGACGGAAAACAAAACCCCGCATGTTCTCACTCACAGGTGGGAGTTGAATGATGAGAACACATGGACACAGGGCGGGGAACATCACACACCAGTGCCTCTTTGGGAGTCGGGGGCTGGAGGAGGAATAGCATTGGGGAGAAATACCTAATGTAAATGACTAGTTGATGGGTGAAGCAAACCAACATGTCACATGTATACCTATGTAACAAACCTGCACGTTGTACACATGTACCCTAAAACTTAAAGTATAATTTAAAAAAAAAAGAAAGAAAAAGAAAAAAACTAAAAACAAAGAAACAAAACAATGTTTGGTAGAATTAACCTGTGAGGTTATCTGGTCCTGGGCCTTTCTTTCTTGGGAGTATTTTCATTACTATTTCATTCTTACTTATTACTTGTGTATTCAGATTTCCTATTTCTTAATGATTCAGTCCTGGTAGGTTGTATGTTTCTAGGAATTTGTTCATTTCTTCTAAGGTATCCAGTTTGTTAGCATATAATTGTTTGTAGTAGACTCTTACATAAGTTTTGGTATGTTGCATTTCTACTTTCATTTGTCTCAAATACTTTTTGTATTTATATGATAACAGTCCTAATGTCTCCTCTTTCATGTATTTTCCTTTTTTTTTTTTTTTTTTTTTTTTTTTTTTTTTTGAGATGGAGTCTCGCTTCTGTTGCCCAGGCTGGAGTGCAGTAGCACGATCTCGGTTCACTGCAAGCTCCGCCTCCCAGGTTCACATCATTCTCCTGCCTCAGCCTCCCAAGTAGCTGGGACTACATGTGCCTGCCACCATGCCCAGCTAACTTTTTTCTATTTTTAGTAGAGACGGGGTTTCACCATGTTAGCCAGGATGGTCTCCATCTCCTGACCTTGTGATCCGCCCGCCTCGGCCTCCCGAAGTGCTGGAATTACAGGCATGAGCCACTGCGCTCAGCCTCTTTCGTGTATTTTTTTTTTATTTGAGTCTTCTCTCATTTTTTTCTTGGTAAGTCTTTCTAAAGTTTTGTTAACTTCGTCAATCCTTTTTAAAAAACTAACTTATAGTTTTCTTGATCCTTTCTATTGTCTATGTAGCCTCTGTTTCATTTAATTTTTCTCTAAACTTTATTATATTCTTCACTCTGTTGACTTTGGGCGTAGTTTTTTCTTCTTTTTCTAGTTTCTTGAGGTGTGAGCTTAGATTGTTTATTTGAGATAATTCTGTTTTATTTATGTACACATTAATTGTTATAAACTTCCATTTTAGCACCGCATCCCATAAGTTTCGGTATGTTGCATTTCTACTTTCATTTGTCTCAAATACTATTTGACTTCCCTTTTAATTTCTTTTTAATCCATTAGTTGTTCA
This sequence comes from Macaca mulatta, assembly GCF_049350105.2. Lineage (NCBI taxonomy): Eukaryota > Metazoa > Chordata > Mammalia > Primates > Cercopithecidae > Macaca > Macaca mulatta. The sequence goes on from NC_133409.1 coordinate 104,537,811, forward strand.
GAAGCATGTTATTTCACTTCCACATATTTGTAAATTTTTCAGAATTCCTCCTTTTTACTTTTATATCATTAGAAGATTTTTTGTGTGTGTGGTTACCATGGGGCTTATATAAAACTTCTTATAGTTATATATATGTGTATATATATAATATATATATATTATGTACACACATATATTATACTTTAAGTTCTGGGGTACATGTGCAAACGTGCAGGTTTGTTACATAGGTATACATGTGCCATGCTGGTTTGCTGTGCCCATCAACTCATCATTTGCATTGGTTATTATATTTTATTTTAAGATAACAACTTCAATCCCATACCAAAACTCTAGAGAAATGAAATACTTAAAGAAAACTCTATGCTCCTATGGTTACTGTGTGAGAGAGCCTTCAGCTCTTACATGTTTGAAAAGCAGCGTAGGAAGAAAGCCACTGGAGTCAGATGGTTTAGTGTAAGAAGAACACAGAAGACTTCTAGAGCACAGCAAATCTTAGCATTCTGTCAACTTTTCTACCACAGTCAGATTTTAAAAAGCTAACTTTTATTTTCTGAAAAATTCTTCAGTAAGTAACTTATTCAGAGGAAAATAAATATGTTTCCAAATCAGAGATAGGGAGTCACAGATACTTCAAATGGAATTGGGAAGAGGGGAGACTCCACCTTTATTTCCTACCTAGTTGTAATCCAAGTGAAAAGAAAAATGTGGGAAAAGGTAAGAAGTTTATTAAAGGACAACACTGAGCTCATTTTCAATCAATAAAAGAAGATAATCAGGGTTTAATATCTGAAGAAATTTTATAGAAATCATAGAGGGCTATACATTTTTATTGGAGTTTACAAATAATCTCAAGTGGAAAAGAGAGAATCTCTTATAATTGTGGTTGAGGACTAAATAAATCTTTTTTATTTTAATTTAAAGGCCATGATTAAGACTTTTGTCAAATCAAAACACTTCTTTATGAAGAATCCCAAGAAGAAGAATTACAAACAGAAAGAAAAAATAGAATACAAGAGATGGAAAGTCACATTGAGCAAAAATTGTTTTCTTACACAAGGGTAAATACAATACATGCTTTTCATAAGGAGATAAACAAAGTAATGTGCAAAAATAAAACCTATTTACTATCATTATAAAGCTGAAAAAAGACAAATTTGAGAATAGTGAAGCATGAAAAATAGTGACAGAACCCAGTGGCCAGTTATGAAAATGGCACTAATCCTAAAGGAATGTCTGGAAAAATGTTTCCAGTGGAAGCTGGTGAATGCTGTACCCGTAGTGAAAATGAAAGTAGGGAGCAACAGCCAGCCAAGGGAGGCGCATCAGAGGGAACATTCGCTGGCCAGAACAAATGATGAAAGCTGAGCAACCACACTCAGTGCCAGGTCTGGGACAGTCTGGAGAGAGAGGAAGCCAAGGTGGAGCCCAAGTAGGTAGGAAAAATATACCAAAATTCCAAGTTATAAAAAGCAAAAACTTAAAGGTCATTTCAGTATCCCTTACTCTTTAGTTGATGAGTATCACTGTTGAATATTAACATAATTCTTAGGAAGAACATATCTTGGATGACGTGACCAAAACTAACTTGAGAAGGGATTGTTTCAAAATCACTTAGCACTTCGTTTACTCAAGTAATATTTTGATAGAGCTTTTTTTTTTTTTTTTTTTTTTTTTCCTAAGCACATGGGTAGGTTTTTGAGATACAAAGTTGTAAAGGAAGTCAGGGTAAGAAACCGTTTTAAGAAGGTTAGATAAGACCAGCATTATCAAATACTACAAAGTAATAAGGTCAAATTTAGAAGTGTTCATTGGATTTGGAAATTGGAAGACGGTGGGTAATTTTACCAGGAGCAGCTTTAGTGAATGGTAGGGATAAAAAGAAGATTATGGTGAACTGAAAAATAACTTAATGGTAGGTTTGTATTTTTTAAAAAAGGTGTATTTAACTTTTCTGTGTTCCTGATTGAAAGCAAAGAAGGAAAATAAGACAAAAGCTAGAGGATACGTAAGGCTTAGGTTCTGTGCTTATGTTATCATCACTTTTTTTAAAAGAAAAATGTTAATTCAAATCGGGAGCCTTTTTGATACATTATCTGGTTTATCCATAATAGTAAAGTAATGGTAATTTAGGCTTGGAAAAGATCTTAGAGGTCATCCAATTAGCTTTTCGCATTTTATAGATGAAGAAGACGAGGGCTTGAAAGTTGTGATTTTCTAGCCATTCCTTTAAAAACCTATACCAGCAGATATCACCTGCTCAATGTAAGGGAATAAAAACTGTAATAATTAGGAATTTCTTCTCTCTTTTCTTCCTACCTTCTTTCCTTCTTTCTTGTCTTCCTTTCTTCCCTATTTCTTCCTTTAAGATTTGAAAAGTTCTTCTAATGCTGTCCATTCTAAATAAAGTATATGATTAAAGCTGTTATTCATAGATAAGATGGAACTATAGCGCCTTACTTTTTAATACAGCCCTATATTGAAGTCATGTTAATGGCAGCGGTGGCTGTCTGGAGCAGCCACTTTGAAGATGCTGGCTATAGTGGGGGGGAGCAGCCAGGGCTGCATGCTCCACACAGCTGGCGGGAGCTGGGAACAGGTGGAAGCCGCCTCCCCTTCTGAGTTGGCAGGGTGGGAGCCTTGTTCTCCCAAGCACAGGTGCAGCTGCGGGCCCGGACATCCCTGTGCTCTTGGGGGCCTGGGAACCGCCCCCTGCCCCCGGTTCTGCCCCCACAGGCTTGGAAGTGCCCGCTTCCCTGCATAGCCTCTCCCTGCTTCTGACACCCGTTCCAATTTCGGAGCAAAGTTGAGGCCAAGCCTGGGTGCTGTCCCAACCCTGCCCAGTGTGCATGCACTCGAGGCAGTGCTGACACACCAGTCCTCTGCGGCTTGGCCCCTTCTGGACCTTGGACCCAACGAGCAAGGGAGCGAGGCTGAGGGGCTGCTGAGGGGCTGCTGAGGGCAGCTCAGCTGGGGCCTGCAGCACCCCTCAGCACAAACAGCCTGGGCACCATAAATGGCGGCAGGAGACAGACAGGCCCCGGACAGAAAGGGATGGGCCCCTAATGAAGCTCCGTCTTCAAGCCAGGGACAGCCTAAAGCACAGGGCCAGGCTGCCAGTTCCACGGACTGGAGTGAGAACTTCTGGCGCTTTTTCTGGGCTGCCCATAGACGCCCGTGGATGCCCATGGAGCAATCAGCTAGCCCTTCCTCCGTAAAGACCCTGTATTTAGCCAGAATCAGACGATGGGAAGGTCTGCCTGTGGAGAGGAGCTACCCACTATCAGTCTTGTCTCTGCTGAGGGCTGCACAGATGCTGGGATGAGCTGCCTGTGGAAAGGAGCTATCCACTTTGGGTCTCCTGAGAGCTACACCGTTGCTCATTAAAGCACCTCTTCACCTTGCTCACACTTAAGTTGTCTGCCTACCTCATTCTTCCTGGACGCGGGACAAGAACTTGGGACCTGCTGAATGGTGGAACTGAAAGAGCTTTAACAGAAACAGGCTTGAAGCAACATCCCCACTCTGCGCTCATCAGTTGCCAGCAAGGAGAAGCAGAGAAGACAGAAGGAAAGAAGAGCTGCGACCCTTTGGGGATCCCAGACCTAGGAGCTCCTCGAACCAGGGCTGGGACATCATCTTTTGCAGTACACCTGGTCCAACTGCAGCCCTCCAGAAAGCCAGCACCTGTTCCAGCACTTGGAGCTGCCCACCCTGACACAGCTGGCATGCCTGTCTGTGCGCAGTGGCCAGACTCCTCACGACTCTGCACCTGGCTTGCCCTTGACAGGTGTGAGATCTGGGCCGGTAGCACAGCCGAGCATAGCCTGTCAGGCCAAGTGGGCAGAGTGAGCCCGGTGGACCCAAGCAAAACTCGGGCAAAGGTGCCACCGGTCACAGAGGTTTCCAGCTGGTGAAGCGACAACCCAAGGATCCCATGACAATGTAATTAAAAGTACATTTTAGAATGATCTTATTATTGAGTCATTTCTACATTTTACTTTGCTTTTGTGTATCTGACATTCGTGTATAGTTATTCTTATATAAAGTAACTTATTTTAAAAATAAAACAACCACACATAAATGGTACATTTTTCTTATACAAATAATTTTAAAGCCAATTAACTGTAGATAGGCCTAGTGTTATGAATAGTATAAAACCAAATGTCTTAGCAATCATTTTAAGTGCCGTTATTCAGAAACTACATACCTTATAGCTGGATTATCTTCACTTAAAGTGTCAGTAAAAGTAACATAAGTAGAGAGAAGACTTCAAACCCTATGGCAAATAGTAGTCATTTTCTTGAGCTGAAAGCTTTCACATTAAAAATATTTAATGCTTAAATGCAGACATTATGTTAACCTGGGGAAAAAAATACAGAATTTAAAAACCTTATGTGACCTGCTCTAATTGAGCCAAAATACATAAATTATAGTATTATTGAATTCGGAGGAGGAAAAGGACTATTAGGTCATTAAGTGTTTCCCCTGCTAAATTTGAACAGTTCCTTGCAACATATTTCCTAACACTGTAAGTCTGGTTTTGAAAGTTTCACATGATAACATTTTTCAATACATCCTTAAAAAGCTATTAATCTAGTTGAGCTTCAAAGGACATCTCTAATAGTGTCAAACTAGCAGCTTTCTTGTCTTAACATGACTCCACTAGCTTCCCTGCCAGGTATCCATCTTCAAAACTACTCCTTCTCCTCCTCTTCCCCCTTCCCCTCTCTCTCCCCCTCCCCTCCCCTCCTCCTCCTCCTCCTCCTCCTCCTCCTTCTTATTCTTCTTCCTCTTCCTCCTTCTCCTTCTTCTCTTCTTCCTCTTTCTCCTCCCTCTCCCTCCTCCTCCTTCTTTTCCTCTTCTTCTTCTTCTTCTTCTTCTTCTTCTTCCACTTCTTCTTCTTCTTCTTCTTCTTCTTCTTCTTCTTCTTCTTCTTCTTCTTCTTCTTCTTCTTCTTCTTCTTCTTCTTCTTCTTCTTCTCCTTCTTCTTCTTCTTCTTCTTCTTCTTCTTCTCCTCCTCCTCTCTTCTCTCCCTTCCTTCCTTCCTTGCTTCCTCTTTCTTTCTTTTCATTTCCCTTTCTTTCTTTCTTTCTTTCTTTCTTTCTTTCTTTCTTTCTTTCTTTCTTTCTTTCTTTCTTTCTTTCTTTCTTTCTTTCTTTCTTTCTGTCTTTCGCTCTTTCACTCTTTCTCTCTTTCTTTCCTCCCCCTCCTCCTCCTCCTCTATTAACTGTGTAAAGCCAGTATGGAGGTCACTTGCATAAGGGCTACAACTTTGCCAGCAGTGACTGACTCCCATTCCCTCTCCAAGTTCAGACACTGACAGTAAATTGTTGTCATTTGTTACCAGGTACCTAAAATTATCTTGTTGTTTTCTTTTTTCCAACTGTAGTGTTAACTGAAAGTAGCTAGGAGCTCTTAAAATTATATATATATTATGCCATAGAGATGGGTTTCCTTTGATTGTTGGCACTGTGTTTTCCCAGCCCTGTGTGAAAGCAGGAGTTCCATCACATCAGCTTGTTTAAAAGAGATATGAGATGCCAGGCTGCATAATTATCCACAGTCGATTTACTTTCTCTAAAGTAGTTTAGAGAGCAAAGAAAAACTGAGGTTTATACCTTGAGAGTGCCAAGTCATCATTTCAATCCAATTGAAATCTGAAATATTCATTCTGAAAGAGAACTGAAAGGCATTTTTTGAAATTTGGGCAAAAATATGTGAAAGTATAAACTTATTCAATTGAAAGGTATTTAAAACACATATATTGACATATGTGAGCCATTGTGTGCTACAATTGGCTTATGCATGCCTGGGCTTCCGGAATTTTGTGAGTTGAACACGCTCATGATTAAATATTAAATTATGTAAACTAATAAATATGTTAAAGCAAGAGTAATATGTTCTAAAAATTATGTATTGATTATGTTAATACATTTTAGTGTTATCTATGCTCTTGAGATTACTTAAATTTATTTCATTTTATATTAAAGACACCATTTTCTAATGGGGTACTCAATATCTCTTCTCAGCACCACTTTTAGTGGCTTTATTGTGATAGCTTAAAATCAGCAAACGCTACCAAGCAGGTAGCATTTTGGCCCCCTGAAAGCTGGTTGTTACTTATTTAATATCATACCTCTGTTTAAAAGATTACAAAAATACATTTACTGTTAAAAATCCTTAAACACATATAGTGAAGAAAAAAGGAAGACACTAAATATAAATCAGCAATTTTATCAATAGCAGGGTCAACTTGTACAAAATGGACTTGTGTCTTTATGTTCATACCACTCCACATTTTAGCTAAGAATAGCAATTTTACATTGAAACTGAACTCTGTTATTATATTATTATATTATAGCTGAAGTCTGTTGTTGATTTATTTTGCTAATATCCATCATACTCTTATAATTGTGATACAATATAAAATTAAATAAAACAAAATGGGAAAATTAAAAATACAATGAAAATAAGATTGATTATTAGAAGCAAAGTTTTGGATGTCACTAGGTAACTGGAATAAGTTAATTTATTCATATAAGGACTGATTTGGTTACAAATTTTCTAGAGGAAAAGTACAAGTGGATCATAAATATATTGTGCTTTTTATCTGAAGAGACATTCGGTTTGTTTTTTGTTATTTTTTTGCTACTAAATATAAGAGGCAATATATTAGGAGCACTAGATTAAAATCTAGTAAAAAGATTCTGAATATATGTTTTTTGAATATATAAATTCATACTCAAACTATAGTTAAATTGATTTTTTTTCTGATTACCGTCTATGTAAATCAAAAATATAACTTTTGCGTATGGAAGAGATTTCTCTGAAAGAGTGAGAGCTTAAAAACAGAACAGAAAGAAACCTCTGTTTTCAATAATGTTTATTATCCTATATGTGTGCTATAGACTATATTTTATACAACAGGTATGTTTTTGGTTTATTAGACCTAAAATATGAGGGATGTGTTTTATTCTCATTTTGCAAATGATAGAATTAAGAGAGAGATTTGTATTGTTCTCATTTTGCAATTGATAGAATTAAGGTCCGGTTCCATTAAAAGAGTGGCTCAAAAATACAGCTCATTAAGTTGTGATGCCTGAATTGTACCCAGCCAGTCTAGTGTCAGAATTCAAACACAGAATTGCTCTGCCTAGGATTCTCTTGTAGATTCTGGCTCCATTAGATCGTTTCAAATATCACATATTGTCAAATGCTCAGTCTTCGTCAAACAGTCACATTATCCCCGCTCACTGAAAAAGAAACCACGTGCTTGAGATTTTAAGTATATAATAAGTAAATTGATGAGCTTTTTTTCATGTTTGTTGGCCACAGAAATATTTTCTTTCGAGAGGTGTTTGTTCATATCCTTTGCCCACTTTTTGATGGGGTTGTTTTTTTCTCGTAAATTTGTATAAGTTTTTTGTAGATTCTGGATATTAGTCCTTTGTTAGATGGATAGATTGGAAAAATGTTCTCCCATTTTATAGGTTGCCTGTTCACTCTGATGATAATTTCTTTTGTTGTGCAGAAGCTCTTTAGTTTAATTAGATCCCATTTGTCAATTTTGGCTTTTGTTGTCATTGCTTTTGGTGTTTTACTCATGAAGTCTTTATCCATGGCTATGTCCTGAATGGTATTGCCCAGGTTTTCTTCTAGCATTTTTGGAGTTTTAGGTCTTATGTTTAAGTCTTTAATCCATCTTGAGTTAATTTTTGTATAAGGTGTAAGGAAGCGGTCCAGTTTCAGTTTTCTTCATATGGCTAGTCAGTTTTCCCAACACCATTTATTAAATAGGGAATCCTTTCCCCGTTGCTTATTTTTGTCAGGTTTTTCAATTATTAGGTGGTGTAGATGTGTAGTTTTATTTCTGAGGTCTCTGTTCTGTTCCACTGGTGTACATATCTGTTTTGGTACTAGTGCCATGCTGTTTTGGTTACTTTAGCCTTGTAATATAGTTTGAAGTTAGGTAGCATGATGCCTCCAGCTTTGTTCTTTTTCCTTAGGATCGTCTTGGCTATAAGGGCTCTTTTTTGGTTCCATTTGAAATTTAAAGTACTTTTCTCTAATTCTGTGAAGAAAGTCGATCGTAGCTTGATGGAGATGGCATTGAATCTATAAATTACTTTTGGCAGTATGACCATTTTCATGATATTGATTCTTTCTATCCATGAGCATGGAATGTTTTTCCATTTGTTTGTGTCCTCTTTTACTTTCTTGAGCAGTGGTTTGTAGTTCTCCTTGAAGAAGTCCTTCACATCCCTTGTAAGTTGTATTCCTAGGTATTTTATTCTCTTTTTAGTCATTGTGATTTACTAAACTAAACTAAATTCACTCATGATTTGGCTCTCTATTATTGGTATATAAAAATGCTTGTAATTTTTGCACATCAATTTTTGTACAGTCCCAATTTTGTATCCTGCGACTTTGCTGAAGTTGCTTATCAGCTTAAGGATATTTGGGGCTGAGACGATGGGATTTTCTAAATATACAATCATGTCATCTGCAAACAGACAATTTAACTTCCTCTCTTCCTATTTGAATACCATTTATTTCTTTCTCTTGCCTGATGGACCTGGCCAGAACTTCGAATAATATGTTGAATAGAGTGATGAGAGAGGGCATCCTTGTCTTGTGCCAGTTTTCAAAGGGAATGCTTCCAGTTTTTGTCCATTCAGTGTGATATTGGATATGGGTTTTGTCATAGTCTTATTATTTTGGGATCATTTCATCAGTACCTAGTTTATTGAGAGCTTTTAGCATGAAGGGGTGTTGAATTTTATTGAAGGCCTTTTCTGCATCTATTGAAATAATCACGTGGTTTATAACGTTGGTTCTGTTTATGTGATAGATTACATTAATTGATTTGTGTATGTTGAACCAGCCTTGCATCCCAGGTATGAAGCGTGGTGAACAAGCTTTTGAAGTGCTGCTGGATTTGGTTTGCCAGTACTTTATTGAGGATTTTTGCACTGATCTTCATCAGGGATATTGGCCTGAAATTAGTTTTGTTTTTTTTTTGTCTGTGCCAGGTTTTGGTATCAGGATGATGCTGGCCTTATAAAATGAGTTAGGGAGGAGTCCCTCCTTTTCTACTGTTTGGAATAGTTTCAGAAGGAATGGTAATAGCTTCTCTTTGTACCTCTGGTAGAGTTCAGATGACAATCCATCTAGTCCTGGACTTTTTTTGGTTGGTAGGCTGTTAATTACTGCTTCAATTTCAGAACTTGTTATTGGTCTATTCAGGGACTCAGCTTTTCCTGGTTTAGTCTTGGGAAGTTGTATGTGTCCAGGAATTTATCCATTTCCTCTAGATTTTCTAGTTTATTTGCCTAGAGGTGTTTATAGTATTCTCTGATGGTAGTTTGTATTTCTGTGGGATCAGTGGTGATATCCCCTTTATCATTTTTTACTGTGTCTATTTGATTTTTCTCTCTTTTATTCTTTATTAATCTGGTTAGCAGTCTATCTATTGTGTTAATCGTTTTAAAAAAAACAGCTCCTCAGTTCATTGATAATTTGGAGGGTTTTTCATGTCTCGATCTCCTTCAGTTCTGCTCTGATGTTAGTTATTTCTTGTCTTCTGCTAGCTTCTGAATTTGTTTGCTCTTGCTTCTCTAGTTCTATTAATTGTAATGTTAGAGGATCGATTTTAGACCTTTCCTAGTTTCTCTTGTGGGTATTTAGTGCTATAAACTTCCCCCTAAACACTGCTTTAGCTTTGTCTCAGAGAGTCTGGTGTGTTGTGTCTTTGTTCTTATTGGTTTCAAAGAACGTATTCATCTCTGCCTTCATTTCGTTATTTACTCAGTAGTCTTTCAGGAGCAGATTGTTCGGTTTATATGTAATATGTGGTTTTGAGTGAATTTCTTAATCCTGAGTTCCAATTTGATTGCACTGTGGTCTGAAAGACCATTTGTTATGATTTCCGTTCTTTTGCATTTGCTGAGGAGTGTTTTACTTCCAGGTCTGTAGTCAATTTTAGAAGAGGTGCAGATCACTTGAGGTCAGGAGTTTCAGATCAGCCTGGCCAGCATGGTTAAACCTCATATCTACTAAAAATACAAAATAAATAAATAAATAAGTAAAGAGCCGGGCATGGTGGTGCATGGGACTACAAGTCCCAGATTCCTGGGAGGCTAAGGCAGGAGAATGACTTGAACCCAGGAGGCGGAGGTTGCAGTGAGCCGAGATTGCACCACTGCACTCCAGCCTGTGTGACAGAGCAAGACTCCATCCCCCCACCAAAAAATATAATAGATGTGATGTGGTGGTGAGAAGAATGTATATTCTGTTCATTTGGAGTGGAGAGTTCTGTGGATGCCTATTAGGTCAGTTTGGTCCAGAGAACCACCCATCATCACTGGTCATTATAGAAATGCAAATCAGAACCACAATGGGATACCATCTCATGCCAGTTAGAATGGCGATCATCAAAAGTCAGGAAACAACAGATGCTGGAGAGGATATGTAGAAAAAGGAATGCTTTTACACTGTTGGTGGAAGTGTAAATTAGTTCAACCATTGTGGAAGACTGTGTGGCAATTCCTCAAGGATCTAGAACCAGAAATATCGTTTGACCCAGCAATCCTATTACTGGGTATATACCCAAAGGATTAAAAATTATTCTACTATAAAGACACATGCACACATAGGTTTATTGCAGTACTATTCACAATAGCAAAGACTTGGATCCAACCCAATTGCCCATCAATGATAGAATGGATTAAGAAAATGTGGCACATATACACCATGGAATACTATGCAGCCATAAAAAAGGATGAGTTAATGTCCTTTGCAGGGACATGGATGAAGCTGGAAACCATAATTCTTAGCAAATTAACACAGAAACAGAAAACCATATATGGCATATTCTTACTCATAAGTGGGAGTTGAACAATAAGTACACATGGATTCAGGCAGGGCAATATTACACATGGGGACCTGCTGGGGAGTGGGGTCTAGTGGAGGGATATCATTAGGAGAACTACCTAATGTAGATAATACAGCAAAGCACCATATGTACATATGGTTCGTAGGTGTATACCTATTTAATAAACCTGCACATTCCACACATGTATCCCAGAACTTAAGGTATAATAAAATAAATAAGTAAATAAAATGGAAAAAAAGAAGTAAATTGATATTTTTTAGCAGAAATCTTCATGTAGTGACTATTTTTGCCCAGATGGATAAGCCAAGTTTTCTATGCAAGGAGGTGATCTCCAATTGTGCTTAATGAAAAATAAGTATTTCTATATAAAATGAGGCAAAATATCCCAGAGGGCATCCAACAGAAAGCTCACAGATCAAATTAAGATATTCGAATCACTCACACACACACACACACACAGAGTCCTATTTCTATATCTATATATACCTATATTTATCATATCTCTATCTGTCTATTATCTATCTGCCTGCATACATAAAAGGAACCAGAAGTAAACTGAATTACAACTGGGTTATTGAAATTATTATTATCTCTAATAGAAAATTAGAAAATTGTTTATATAAATTATTTATATAATCTTTATATAAAGTTTTTTATATAAAAAACTTTGTTTATATAAAGTTGTTTATGTAAAGCCATAGAAAACTGTTTATATAAATTAAAATTAATGTTCACCATATCTGGTGACCTTCTTTGGGGAGAAAAACGTTTCCCCACTTTGTTGAGCTCAGTCATGACTGAGCACGTGACCTGCTTTGGTGAATTACATATGAGCAGAAGTGACGAGCTTCATGTGCAGACATATCTAACAGTCAGTACATTTTTTTTGCAATGTTTCTATGCTTTCTTCCAGAAAGACCACCAGTATTTCAAATGTGTTATTCTGAGTCAAAATTTTCCATTTCTGCAGAATGAGCTTATCTATACTAACTTAAACACTTTCCATTTACTTTCTGATGCCAACATAATTTTAATACCAAAACTTGAAATCTGGCAAGAATGCAAAAATAAAATTGTATGAAAACCCTATAATGAAAAATGAAAAACTTTACAAATAAAGTACTAGCAAAGAGTAGTGTAGTTAAATAATATTTTCAGTAACATATATTCCAGTAGTTCAAGAGTACCTCATTATTATAAATCCATCAACACAATTTCGTTAAATATTAAAGAAAAAATCCACAAATCATATAAACTGCAAAGGCATTTAATAAATTTAACCAGAACTTTCACATTCTAAATCATAAATAGAAGAAACCTACTTACATATAATGAAACTTAGTGTATATGTTTAAGTTTAATTTATTCCCAAAGTCTATTTCATATTCAGGAAAAAAATATAAAATCAGCCCCAAATGCTTTTATTTTCAAGTGTTAAGAAAAATATCACAGGAAATTAAGACACAAGTCCTCAACAAGATCTAGATTTGAAAATAAAATGTGAAATATAGAAATCTAACTCTAAATATCTAGTTTTGGTGTGCATAGAAAAAATATTATTCTGGAAATCCATAAAAGCCAACAATTTATATTACAGAACATTTTACATTAAAAATATCAGTTCTGTGAACCATTCCTTGATATTTCAACCTTTGCTCAGAACAGTTCTTACCATAAGATTACTCTTTATTGTGATCAGGGATTCCTGCTCTACAACAGCTCCTGTATCCATATATGCTGCTTCTGTGTTCATACTAAAGTTACCCTCATCGGAACTCAGCACATTTCAGGCTTTTCTAAGAATTCACTCTGACGTGATCAATTCTGAGTCATGTATAATTTCCTGAAGATTTCTGATTGGAGGCAGGGAATAATGGCCTTTTATGTTGCATATTCCTCAGCAAAGAGTATATAAGCAGCCCTAAACTCCTATTAATTCTTATAAGTGCTGTCTATTGTTATGCCCACCAATGGTGAGAGTACTGTGATTCTTCTACACTGTGCCCATTTGGCTGATTTTGCGCTTGCATGACATAGAGCATCTGCCTGTAAACACGTATTTTGATAAACTCATCAAAATAGTAAACAAAACTAAGTGTTCTCCAATTAAAATGACCTACTTTGCTTGCCAGGTAAGTTCAGCTAACATTGGATTACTGAATCCCAGATTGTGCTTGCATCTTCAAGGTAAAGACACTATTAAAAAAAAAAAAAAATGCAGGGCTCTCTCCAGTGGGAATTTTGAAAATAATTTTAAAAAGTGTTTACATCATTAATGTGTAAAGTTAAGATATTGGCCAAATTCACATTTCATCTTTGCTTCGATCTCTGTGCAGAATGTATGCAGAGTTGGCTAAGACTCAGGACATCTTTTATCTACACAGTGAATGTTGGGAGCACATCAGGGTGTGCTCACAGAACAATAATCTTTACTGATTTTTAATTCTCTTTTTTTTAGGGTCCTCTTTACTACATTTTGAATGTGAGTAGGTCAACTTTCCTGAGCCTCATTTTTATTGTTTAAAACGTAAACATTGTACTCAAAAAATGTTGAAAGAGGTAAAAAAAAAAAAAAAAAAAGTGTATGATATGAAGGTCTAGTGCATAATAATCAATTAAATGTTAAATAGTTATAATAATTAATAGACAAAGGCTGTGAATTTAACCCATTCATCTTCTACTTAAAAGTAATAATACCTAGAGTATTACATTAATAACACCTAGAGTATAAACATTAAGAGTATGTCTGTATCTTAAAAGCATGTTAGTTCTCTTGGAAAATCATTGGCAATAAAAATCAAGCAAAACATAACAAAGCAAAATAAAACAACAAGAGCGACAAAAACAAGGTGTATATTGAAGTGTATTGAATAGATCCAGATTTCTTTATCTTCACTATTTATTTTTGACAACCTTCCTACCCTTCCAATTGTGCTGAATAATTTTACAAGTAGAAAGACAACATCAGGGCACAGATTTCTTGTGAAGAACAGTTTGAGGTGAAATATTATGAACTTATTTATTTTTGTTTCTGTGAGGTCATTTTTCAATTAATTCCTATAGAGGATCAAGTCCAGATTCTTTATCATGGCATATGGAGCCAACAAGTGAAATAACACCACGATTACTCGTCTAACTTCATTTCCTTTCACTCTTTTTCACATACTACACCCTCCAGTCATATGGAACTACTTAAAATTTTATTTATCTATGGCTTTGTACATTCCAGTTTTTTAAAAAAATATTTTTAGAACAGTTTTAGATTTACAGAGAAATGGAGTAGCTAGTAGAAAGAGTTCCCATGCACCCCACAGCTCATTCCCCTTATTATTAATATCGAACATAAATATGGTATCCTTATTATTAATTAACCAAGATAGACACATTATTAACTAAAGTTCATACTTTATTTATATTTACTCAGTTTTTGCCTAATGTCCTTTTTCTATTCTAGGATCTCACCCAGGATACAATATTCCATTTAATGTTATGTTTCCTTAGGCTCCTCTTGGCTATTACACCTTCAGACACATTGCCTGTTTTTGATGACCTGAAGTTTTGAGGAGTACTAGTTTGTAAACCGTTCGTCATTTGCGAATTTTTTAATTTGTTTTTTTATTGTGATGAGACTGATATTACATGGTTTCAGGAGGAAGATCAAACAGGTAAAGTGCCATTTTTATCACATAGTATCAAGGGTATGTGCTGTCATGAGCTAACATTGTTGATGTTAAGCTCGAACACCTGGCTGAAGTAGTGTTGGTCAGGTTTATCCGCTGCAAAGTTCATCTGTGTGTATTTTTGTTTTGTGGTTTTTTTTTTTTTTTTTTTTTTTTGAGAAGGAGTCTCACTCTGTCGCCCAGGCTGGAGTGCAGTGGCACGATCTCCGCTCACTGCAAGCTCCACCTTCTGGGTTCACGCCATTCTCCTGCATCAGTCTCGAGTAGCTGGGACTACAGGCGCCCGCCACCACGCCTGGCTATTTTTTTTTTTTTTTTTTTTTTTTTTTTTTTTAGTAGAGATGGTGTTTTCTCATGTTAGCCAGGATGGTCTCGATCTCCTGACCTCGTGATCCTCCCGTCTCGGCCTCCCAACGTGAATTTTTTGTATTTTTAGTAGAGACGGGGTTTCACCTTGTTAGCCAGGATGGTCTCGATCTCTTGACCTCATGATCTACCCGCCTTGGCCTCCCAAAGTGTGTTGGGCGCTGGGATTACAGGCGTGAGCCACCGTCCCAGGCCTTTTTTTTTTTTTTTTTTTTAATTTTAATTTTTATTTTTTATTTTTTTTGGCACTTTGTATACTATACTCTTTGGAAGGAAGTCACTATGTGCAGCCCACATTTAATGAATGGGTTGTTATGTACAACCTCCCTGAATAGCTACATAAATTATTTGGAATTCTTCTGCATGGGTGACTTATATGTTCTTCTCTATTCATTTATTCAATCATTTGTTTATTTACATCAGCATGAATTCATAGATATTTAGTTTATATTTATTGCTCCAATTGTTGTAGCTTTCAGCATCAAGAGCTCTCAGTTGGTTCCTGTGTCCCTTTGACATTTCCCCATCATTGTGGAATGTTATTGTTGCTTTTGAGGACTTTCTAACTTTCTTGTACTACAAAATGTTCCAGGTTCATCTCATATATTTCCTCCTCCAGTCCTAGAATCATCTATTTTTCCAAAGAGCCTTGATTCCTTGTATTGGAGAATGATAGTAGAAATTAAGAACTGAGCACTACATTTGCTTTTTGCTATGGTGGTATTGCTGCTAGGCTCTCTTAGGTTACAGAGCAAGAATATATATGTGTGTATTCATTCCTTTTAAATTTTTAACTGCTTTTTAAAAAAAACTTGCCACAGGAACAGCAAGTCCCAATCCTTTGTTCTAAGAAAGCCTACACATGAAAATTAATTTCCCTTTTATCGGTGACAAAACTGAATTTTTGTATTATAGCACCTAATTTTGGAAATTAAAATTATTTTGATTATTTTTCTTTTACTAGACTTGTACATTGGAGATCTATTTCTCTACTAAATCATAAATCTGAGATAAATGAGGGATGGACATTGGGAGGGTATTTCCACTAAGCCAATCTAAATGTCTAGCACATACAAATTTGTTAGTAACTTAATCTGCCATTTTGATAGCAACTTCATGTGGTTGATCAACTTTTCAAATTATGCAGACCATAAGTGTTTTAATTATATTATTTGGTGAGTTTTGATAAGAGTATACACCCATGTAAGCATCACTGCAAAAAGAACATTTCTACGCTGCTTGTGGGAATGTAAACCAGTACAACCACTATGGAAAACAGTGTGGAGGGTCCTTAAAGAACTAAAAGTGGATATCCCACTACTGGATATCCACTCAGAGAAAAAGAAGTCATTATATGAAAAGATACTTGCAGATGCATGTTTATAGCAGCACAATTCGCAAACACAAAAAGGTGGAACCAGCCCAAATGCCCATCAATTAACGAGTGGATTAAAAAACTGTGGGGGAGAGAGAGAGATATATATATATATATCACATTGATATATATTATGTATGATAATATATATAATATGATATATATGTGAATATATGTCATCATAGATTATATATATTACTGTGCAGTGACAGATATATATAATCTATGATGGCATATATTCACATATATATTATCATATATATAATATATACAATGGAACACTACTCAACCATAAAAAGAAATGAATTAATGGCATTCACAGCAACCTGAATGAAGTTGAGGACTATTATTCTAAGTGAAGTAACTCAGCAATGGAAAACCAAACATCGTATGTTCTTATTCATAAGTGGCAGCTAAGCAATGAGGATGCAATGGCATATGAATGATATAATAAACTTTGGGAACTCAGAGGGAAAGAATGGGAAGGGGGTGACAATTAAAGATGAAATTCGGTTTAATGTATACTGCTAGGGTGATGGGTGTACTGAATTCTTACAAATCACCACTAAAGAACTTACTTGTGTAACTAATACCATCTGTTCCCCAAAAACCTAAGGATTTTTTTTTTTTTTAAGATACACAACATTTCTATCACACCAGACAGTCATTGTCTCAATAGGCAACTAATGTTACGATTAAAATTCCTATAGGTTAGTTTTATCTATTCTGGAACCTTATAAAATGGATTATACAGTCACTATATACTCTTATGGATGTGGCTTCCTTTATTCAACTAAAAATTTTGATATTCTTTTATTCTATTCCTTGCATTAGTAGTTTATTACATTTTATTGCAGAGTACAGTTGCATTGCGTGAATACACCATAATTTGTTTATCAATTTCCTATTTCCTGCATATATTTTCAGAATATTTGGCTTGTTTAAACTTTTTTGCTTCCTATTAATAAAACTGATATATGGTTCATGTATAAGTCATTTATTTCTTTCGAGGATACTCTAAGAGCAGAATTCCTGGATCATATGATAGGTACACTAAAGTACTAGTAGAATTTTACATTCTTAGCAGCAGTGTATAAGTGTCTCAGCTTCTCTACAACCTTGTCAACATTTGCCTTTGTCAGGTCATTTAATTTTAGCCATTTTAGGTGCATTTTAAATGGAGTATTTAATTTACTTTTTCCTGGTAACTAATAATGATGAGAACTTTTGCATATGCTTATCAACCATTCCTCTGTTTTTTTGTGTGTAAAAATTGTGTATTCAATATTTTTAATCCAGTCTGTCACTGATGGACATTTGGGTTGATTCCAAGTCTTTGCTATTGTGAACAGTGCCGCAATAAACATACGTGTGCATGTGTCTTTATAGCAGCATGATTTATAATCCTTTGGGTATATACCCAGTAATGGGATGGCTGGGTCATGTGGTACATCTAGTTCTAGATCCTTGAGGAATCGCCATACTGTTTTCCATAATGGTTGAACTAGTTTACAATCCCACCAACAGTGTAAAAGTGTTCCTATTTCTCCACATCTTCTCCAGCACCTGTTGTTTCCTGACTTTTTAATGATTGCCATTCTAACTGGTGTGAGATGGCATCTCATTGTGGTTTTGATTTGCATTTCTCTGATGGCTAGTGATAATGAGCAATTAAAAAATATATATATATATATATATTTGCTCCCTTTTGAAAATCTAGTATTTTGTATTTTTGTCATTAATTAGATATATTTATTAGTAGAATTTTATTATATATTCCAGGTTGTGTTCTTTGATAGATATATGTATGGTAAATATTTTCTTCCTGTCTGTGTCTTAATTTTTGTTATCTTGTCAGTGTCCCATGATAAGCAGAAACTCTTAATTATGATAATGATCAATGTACTAATATTTTATCTTTTATAGTTTGTGCTGTTGTATCTTGGTTGATAATTATTTGTTTACATCAAAGTTTGCTCTTCTGTTTTCTACATTTGGACCTGTGAACAACCCCAAATAATAATAATAATAAAAATAATAATAACTACTATTATTATTATTGAGATGGAGTCTCACCCTGTTGTCCAGGCTGGAGTGCAATGGGGTGAACTCGGTTCACTGAAACCTCTGCCTCCTGGGTCCAAATGATTATTCTGTCTCAGCCTCCTGAGTAGCTGGGGTTGCAGGTGTCCACCACCACACCCAGATAATTTGTGTATGTTTAGTAGAGATGGGGTTTCACCATGCTGACCAAGCTGGTCTCAAATTCTTTACCTTGTGATCCACCCACCTCAGCCTCCTAAATTGCTGGGATTACAGGCATGAGCCACCGTGCTCGGCCAAATTATTTTTTTTAGTATAGAAAGAGATTGAGTTCAGTGATAGTTTTTATATGTTTCTCTAGTTGTTCCAGCACCACTTGTTGAAAAGACTTTTCTTTCCCTCATTGACTTGCCTTGGTGACTTTCTCAAACATTAGTTGAGTTTTTTCCACTAATTGGTCTACATTTATAAAAATACCACATTATCACAATTTCTGTAGCTTTATAAATATAAATCAATGTGTATCCTCCATACTTCTTTGTTTTCAATTTTTTTAAAGTATTATAGATATTTTGCACTTCCATGTATATTTTAAAATCAAATTTCTCAAGAAATTTTGGATTGTAGGTTGGATTGTATTGGCATTTAGGTCAATTCGGAAACAATTGATGACATACCAATATTTAATTTTCCAAATCATGAACATGCATATCTCTCAATTAATTTAAGTCTTCTTAATTTTTCACAGTTTTTTTCTGAAGTTTTTGGAATAGAGACCTTGCACATTTTCTGCTAAATTTATCCTTTAATGTGTTTCTGATGCTATGGTAAGCAAAATTTTAAAATAAATTCTAAATTTAACTTTCCAAGTATTCCAGTATTTGCTGCTGGTATCGACAATTATAATAGATTTTTGTACATATACATTTATCCACTAACTTTTCTAAGTTATTTGATGCTAGAGGTTATTTTTCATATTTTTACTGTTTCTTTGTAAACAATTACATCATCTGCAAATAAATGCACTTTTATGTACCTCCAATCTTTATGCTATGTCTTTTTCTTTTTCTTATTTGATTCCTTAGGTATTTAGTAAAATATTGGCCAGAATATTGCAGAAAGGAAATCTTTGTTTTCTTCTTATATTTCTTTATTGTTTCATGTTAGCTATAGATTGTTTTCTTAGATACCATTTATCATATTAAGGGAATTGTTTCTATCTGTAGTTTGCAAAAGTTTAATTTTTAATCACAAATGGAATTTTAATTTTATCAAATGTTCTTCTTGTATATATTTAGATGATCTCATGGTTTGACCATTATATTATTTTCTCATTATTTTCATTAATATGCCAAATTACAAATATTTTTAAAACCCTCAAATTATGGATAAACCTCATTTGATCATCATCTAATATGACACATTATAAATTTTATGTGTTATTGACTTTTTGTTCAAGAGGAATTTTCAAGTATAACTTTTACTTATTTTAGAATACTATAAAAGATGTCTTTATTTATATTTATTTTTATACATTCAGGGAGTACACTTGCCTGTTTGTTACATGGACGTATTGCATAATGGTGAGATTTGGACTTCTACTGTACCCATCTTTTGAGTAACAAATGTTGTATCCAATAATTAATTTTCCAATACTCAATTCCCTCCCACCCTTCACTCTTTGGAGCCTCCAGTGTCTATTATATTCCTCCATATGGCTATGTGTGTCCATTGTTTAGTTTCCACTTATAAGTGAGATTACTTATATTTCTGAGTGATTTTACCCAAGAATAATACCCTCTAGCTCCATCCATGTTGTGGCACAAGACATGATTGCATTGCTTTTTATGGATATGTAGTAATCTATTATGTATATATCCCACATTTTCTTTATCCAGTCATCAACCTAACCTGGCAGGTGCTTAGGTTGATTCCATGACTTTGCTATTGTGAATAGTGCTGCAATTAACACATGAGTTCATGTGTCTTTTGATATAACAATTTTTTTTCCTTTGGGTACTCAGTATAGAACTGCTGGATCAAATGGTCGTTCTATTGTTAGTTCTTGGAGAAAATCCCATACGGTTTTCCATAGAAGTGGTACTAATTTACATTCCCACCAACAGTGTATAAGCATTCCCTTTTCTTCAGATTCTTGACAATACTGAGGACCTATTTTCAGCCTTCTTAAAGAAAAAAAAATGCCAACCAAGAATTTAAATTCTGCCCATTAAGCTTCATAAATGAGGCAGAAATAAAGTATTTCCCAGACAAACAAATACTAAGGGAATTTGCCAACACTAGACTGGCCCTACAAGAAATGTCAAAGGAGTTTTAAATATAGAAATAGAATAATGATACTAGCCCATCATAAAAGCAAATGTAAGTAGAAAACTTACAGATCCTATAAAGCAATTACATCATTCAGACTACAAAGTAACTAGCTAACAACATTACAACAGGAACATAACCTCACATTATAATATTCACCTTTATTTCTCATAATACTGGTAGACTTTTGAATTAGGGTAATTCTATACTCATGAAAGATTTGTGATGTGTTCTCTTTTAATTTACAAAACAGTTTTGTAAAACTATTACTTCTTACTTAAGATTTTGTAGAATTTACCAATGTCCTATTGATGAAAGCTTAAATATTTGTAGAATTTACTAAGTCCTCTTAATGTAAACTTTCTTTGTGTGGTAGTTTTAAAGATGAATGCAATTTATTTTATAGGTAGATACAGAAATTTAGACTTCTATATCATTTGCATTAATTTTCATAAAAAATAAATTTATTAACAAAGTATCTATATCTCTTAGTGTTACCTTTAATAACACTAAAGTTTCATTTTTAAAGAAATTATATCCATTTTCTATAAGTTGTTAAAATTTATTTTTATATAGTAGTTCATAATGTTCCCTTATTATACTTTTATTGTCATTAGTATCAGGGGTAATATCCTCTCTCTCAATCTTGATACTGATAATTTATGCATTCTTCCTTTATATTCTCTAATTTGATTATTTTTATTGTAGATAACAGATGTTCAGAATATGTTTACAATGATTTGGATTTTATTATCTTCTTAAAGAACGTTGATTTCAGTTCTAGAAAGCAAGGAAATTAATGTCTAATTACTTTGAACTTTTGGATAATAGATCTATTTGGTTTTGCTCTTGGTTTTAGGATGAATCTCTTTGTCCTGTTATGTCTTTATTCCTACAGTGTGGTAATTCTTAAAGTTTAACGGAAAGTAATATTTATTTATCAAGACCCTCTAAAAATGCAGGACTTAAAACTCCAGTCTTTACTCTGCCTTTTTAGTCTTTCAACTGCTTTTCAGTGAGTTATTTGAAGTTCCTCCTCCACTACTATAAACAGGTGTTCAATTCAGACAACTTTCATGGGAGTTAATATCCGGATATGGAGGTTTCCTACCTTGTGGCTCTCACCTTTCCTGAATTTTCCTTCTCTAATTCAGGTTTTACTGGGAGATCTAAAATCCATTTTCTAATGGCTCAAGCCATAAAAGCATGGCTGGCTCTCTGAGTGCTAACCAAACTGCACTACATGGACTGTGGCTGGTCCTCTGGAGAAAAACTTTATAAATGTGGAGTTCATCTAGTAGAGTTTTCTTCTTTCAAAAGTAGAATCCTCTCAAGTTTCTACCTATTATTGGTAGTATTTCATCCTAGCACTAATACAAAACATTCAAATAAAATACATAAATTTCATGATTGTATTCATTGGCCTCATTTATTAGCATACATACAAACTTTAATTGCTTTACTTATTTGAATAGCAATGTAAGTTCTAATTACAAGGCATATCTCATACAAGTCATCATGAAAAAAATTAAAATTATAATCAAGATGCCTAAAGATTTGCCTTCTCCTCTATGTGGATGCTTGGGAGGGATTTTTTAAAGATACAATTTTCACTTGTAGAAAACAAATTATTAAGTAAATTATGGCATCTAAAACAGAATTCTAATACATTTGAAAACCATAACTTACACAGTATTAGGAATAATCAAACAGTGTTACAAATGAGCATAAATGTGTCTCCCTTTTCGTCAGGTGGTTAAATGTTTAACTGTGATGGAAAAATTAAACAAAAAGTGAACAAGAAAGTTTCAACCAATAAATGCAAAAGTTAACAAGGAGGTTTCAACCAATAAATGCAGAACGCATTCACCACATACCATTATCTTTGGTCTCAAGTATTTTGTATGTTTTGTTAATGCAGATATTATTTATGCTCCTCTATAAAAAGCTATAAAGTCATGTCTTTGATTATTTATAATGTGCCATGTCATCTCCATGCTTTTATAATCAAAAGAAAGAAATTTATCATCAGAAATGTATGTGCAGAGGGAAACTCATCAAAAGCATTCTCAATTTCACTACATTGTTTTATTTCTATAACAGTCTTATGGACCTATAATTCTATTCTATGCAAACCTATCGTTCTATTTTAAGCTTGACCAGAATCTACAAAGCACTTTTCTTTCCATGTATGCATAGATACTCTGTGTGCTTGCACTAGAAATTTATTTCACACAAACTCAGCTCATATTCCTCAGGTAGGTATTGTGAAGGAAAAACATTAATGATTTGAGCCTGCTTATATTCTTACAGGAGAAGCAGAATACTTTTTTAAACTATACTTTAAATTCTGGGGTACATGTGCAGAGCATGCAGGTTTGTGACAGAGGTATACACATGCCATGGTGGTTTGCTGCACACATCAACCAGTCATCTACATTAGGTATTTCTCCTAATGCTATCCCTCCCGTAGGCCACTACACCCTGACAGGCCCCAGTGTATGATGTTCCCCTCCCTGTGTCCATGTGATCTCATTGTTCAATTCCCACTTATGAGTGAGACCATGCAGTGTTTGGTTTTCTGTTCTTGTGTTAGTTTGCTGAGAATGATGGTTTCCAGTTTCATCCATGTCCCTGCAAAGGACATGAATTCATCCTTTTTTATGGCTACATAGTATTCCATGGTGCATATATGCCACACTTAATTTATCCAGTCTATCACTGATGGGCATTTTGTTTGGTTCCAAGTCTTTGCTATTGTGAATAGTGCTGCAATAAACATATGTGTGTGTGTGTCTGTATAGCAGAATGATTTATAATCTTTTGAGTATACACCCAGTAATGGGATTGAAACAGAGCATATTTATATAAATAAGGAAATATTAATACTGAGTAATACATTAGCTGAAAATTGATAACAGTGAGAGACAACTTGAACCACAGCTAGGTCTTAAAGAATATGGAATGGTGGAAAGAGAATTGTGAAGTTAAGAAACAACTTTCAGATGGAGGATTCAGTTTGCACAGAAGTAGTGTGGTGGAAAAAGAATAGGGTGTTTAGGAGAAATAACATGGGTAAATAATCCTAAATGGAGAGAGCCAATAGATAGAAGTAGAGGGAGATACTATGTAATTCAATGTATGTGGTAGAGCTAGATTGTGCATTTTACAAACTTTTGGTCCAAAAAAGAAAAATGAGACAGTGCATAAAGGCAAAAATGTTGCCTTTATCATATTTACTATGTTTAAAGTTTCTATTTCTGAAAGCTGCAAAATTTAGGAATAATCTTGTTGGAAAATAAATTTAAATTTTATCTTCTCTCAGCAAACATGGTTTGATGACTAAACTGAACTTTTACTTGACTTTGTGTGGGTTTCTCTGTTGACTGTCATTTTTAACTGAGTCAGTTGCGGAACATTAGTGTTTTATTTTCACAGCACAGAATGCACAGCCTGACTCACAAAATTAATTCAATTGATCAGAATCTCTAAGATGAATCATGGAAATCAGTAAATCATGGGAAGTCAGGGCTTTCCTGGTGGGTATTTTTTTTTTTTTTTTAATTTTTACAGAATTGGTGAATGGGTGAAAGGCTGGATTTCTCAAAGGAAATTTACAAGTAGCTCTTCAGTGGTAAGGTGAATCAAATTATGGAACACTAGAGCCAATAAAGTTTTAGTTTGTTGTAATTTGAACTACAGCAACATAGAATATCAAGAATGTAGGGAAAGCATTAAATAGTCTCAAAAAATCATTTGCTTTTATGTCAATGTGCTGAAACTTCAATATTTTGTTTAGAACATTCAGTGTTAACGTAGTAGATTCAGTAGATTCTGCATTAATACCAAAGGAGAACATAAAGTATTTGTGTTGAAATTTTAATGATTCACATCATTTAAATAAACTTTTACTAAGAACTTCTATTGTATATGATACTTTTGTTGAAAGATAGGCAACATACTTTACCTGTTCACAAGAAATTTATAATTAATGATGAGGACTGCATGGCTCTTGTAAGAATGTGATAGGTACCACAAAAGAACAAATAAAATATGGAAATAATAGTTGGAGGGGAATTGTGGAGAAAGTGTTTTTGCTCTGGGGTAGTCTCTGTGCAAATTGCGGTATGTGTGTTCTCTCATTTAATCATATTAATAAATGTATGTTATAAAAACTATTGTAATATAATTTGTTTAAGTGAATAGTCTAAGGCTCAGCGAGATTATATAAGAAATTCCTACAACTCAAAGCTCAAAAACTGATTTTTCTGACTCTATCTTCTTAACACTGCACTATACTGCCTCCTAGGGGAATGATCCTTGGAGACGGTATTATAACCTTACTAATTCGCCAAAGACACAAATATGACAGTAAACAGTATTTGTTCAGGAAATGCTAACAGTATAATAAATTCATAGTGTTAAGTGTAAGAAGTATATGCTTTATATAAAGAATAAGACTAAACTGGAAGGATCTTAAGTCTCAGGAAACAATTATGGCCTTGACTTCATATGCATTGAGATGTCATTCCAATGAAAATAACTGCATTGGAATTACTATATTTTTATGATAAATCAGCATGTCTCCTTTTTTCTGGATATCATGTCTTCTTTTTCTCCCAGTAATTATAGCACTTCAGTGGATCTAAAGACAACCAGCCTTATCAACTTTTCCAAAAACTGCTTTGATAAACATAATGAAATGAACATAACAAAGAAATTTCTGTAGTATTCAATTAAGAATCCTGAGCCAGTGATTTATCTGTGATCTGTTGGAGGAAGTTTACTCTGTGTTAAATATCTTTCCTACAATATATATATTTTTAAAAACCTCAATGCCTTGCACAGCAGCACAGTTCGTCTTCCTGTGCAAACATATAACTGATGTGCTTTTTCAAGGCTATAAAATGTGTTCCTCCTTCCATATGTGGATTATTGAGTACATTGATCATTAGGCAATTTGCTCTTTTTTTTTTTTTACTTTTACATTTCTGTAGAAATTCTATCAGCACGAGGTACTGTACCAGATGCTAGCAGTAATAATTTAATGAGGTTGATGATGTTCCAAGTCCAGTGTTTGGTTTTCCTTGAAGAACCATAGTGAAGAGAAAGAACATCAAAGTTCATTGGAATATTAAGCACTAAACAGTCCTGCTCATTGCCTGGATTTTAGCATTTTCCAAAAGAAGTATAGCTCCAAGTATCCATTGTGGATTATTGATTATGTTCAAGTTTTTTAAAATTAGAATTGTCTGTTCCCTATCATTCTGTCTCTAAACGTTATTGACTCTAAATTATACGTGACTTCTGAGCTCATCTTGGTCCAATTCTATCATGTTATAGAAGAACAATCTGATGCCAAGAAATATGAAATGATTGGCCGTAATCTGTCAACTGGTCAACTTGAATTAGAATCAGGGATCCTCATCCCAGACCTAGTATGTTATACTTCTCTCTTCATCCTCATTCCTTTATTATAGCTCAGGTTATATTCTCATCAAGTCTTTTAAGCCATAGAGGTTTGTTGAATATATGAATTACATAAGCCAAAGAATATCCTATTTCCTCAAAAAGTTTTTATTTTGATAAATTTTGAAATTGCAGTACAATTGCAAGAAACGTACACTAAATATATATCTCCTATTACCAAGAGTTATCAATTTCTAATATTTTGCCACATTTTCTTTCCCTCTTTCTCTCTCATTTTGATTCTTTTGCATCTACTAAAGCTTGCACTTTTTAAAAGTCCTTTATGCTTTATAACATTGATATTTTGAAAACTATAGACCACTTGTTTTGCCCTTTGGATTTATCTAATTATTTTCTCATGATTAGAATCAGGCTGAACATTTTTGGCAGAAACACAAGCAAAGTAATATTGTGTTTTTCTCGGTGCATTAATTTAAGAAGCACATGATATCAACTTAACCTATGATTGGTGATGTTACGTTGATCATTTGGTTAAGGTAACATCTAGGTGATAAAAACCTGTTACATAGTTAAATAATATCTGAATTTTAAGTTTGTTATATGGTATCTATCAATTCACATTGTCTATACATTTCAATTTTTATATTCTGTAAATTTGAAAATTAGAAGCATGTTACATATAAAAATATTTCATCTCCAGTATTATACATTATACCTCAAGTCTAACTTTTAAAATTTTCACCTCTTTTTCCAGACTACAGTTAAATATATTCTGAAGATTATAATTCATTATTTGTATGCTTCTATCTTCTGACAAAATATTTTTCAATAGTTTTTGTATGGTTTTAGTTGATGTGGTCTTGCTATTATAGTGGAAAATGTGTCTTTCAATGTGTTGTATTTGAGAAGCATTATTATTTCTACTAACTTAATAAAATCAAACATCTCTAAGTGGACAACATCTCGACCATGTTGCAGCCATGACATATTAGGCTTTAAACCTACTAGTAATATGTTTTCATAAATTTGATATGTAAATATGCATAATGAAGTAAGCAGTGTCACATTAATAGTGCATAAACACTGGACAATTAATTAGTTACATTATGTTAAACTGTGCAATTCCAATTAACATAGGCATTGAAAACACCAAGAATTATTGACTTCTTTATAGACTAGAAATACAAGCACTTAGGCGTCTTCTGAAGTATTTTCCATGGGGAATTAATTATCTCTAATCAGTGTTATATTTTGACCTGCACTTTGTCTAACTGAATTGTTTGTTTGAATCTGATAACTTGAAATTTTGATAAAAGATAGGATTTTAATATTACTCATAGCCTCATGCCAATACCATGCTGCCTTGAATGACCTTGTTTGCCAGTGTTTAATTAGGAGTGCACCATTTTGACAAAAGTAAGTTTCCCCAAAAAAAGAAAAAAGAAGGCATCCTTAAAAGCTTTGGTGTTTATCTTGCATCATACTAATTCCATTGCCAAGATAGCTATCTTTTATTTAGAATGCCTGCTGTTATATATTCCATGTGTCAACCTGAATCCACCTTCTCAATTCTGACATGTTTTTTCTTAATCTCAGAGATGGATAAAGGTTTTTATATAAAATAAAAATTATTTTTTTCAGAACTATTTCTTTTCCTTTCAATAAAGTTTGGATTTCTAAAAAGAACTTCTTTGTCAGTAAAATATGATAAATTTTGTCTTTATGCTTTGAGGAAAAACCAATACCATGCCTTTTCTTATGGTTTATAATTAACAACTGACAGTATTTTTTGTTTGTTTGCTTTTTCACCATCCTACTTGCTAAGATACTTCATGGCAGGAAAAGCATTAAGCAAGACCATTTGAGGAACATATTCACTGTCACATGCTTTCTGTAATGCAGGCACGTATCTTCAGCAGGTGTCATCCCATCCCCAAAAGGCACATTTCAGCACAGCTACTAGGGATGGTGCACTGTGGGTATTAGCTAAGGAGGATCTGCCATGGACATTTCTTCTTAACAACTTTGCAATGTTTTAATCAACTATTTCTAAAACGTAATGTTCCCATGTGATGTAACCCCCCAAGAGAATTTAAAACAGGCTTAGAATAATTTAATCTCATAATTTGAAATATTTATTTCGTCTGATGTTTCTTAACCTAGAAGATAATTAGAGTCATCAAAAGAGATTTTTGAAATGCAGATTATTTTATCCAACTTCAGACCTACTGAATCAAAATCTCCAGGAATCTGTGTTTAATGTATAACATATATACAAGCTTCTAAGTAAGTTAGGAATAACACAACATCTAGCTTGATGCTTCACAAACTTAAACAATTATTTTATTAATATGGCACTCTCGGATAAAGGGCTATGGTATCTCTAGAAGCTTCAGGTTCCATCCAGCTATACCCAGGAAGTACAAGGGTCAGTACATCCATGCATCTATAACTCATATGTGGCTCAACAGCTTATTCTGACAAACCAAGTTAGCTAACAAGGAAACCTAGAAATGGACAACAGTCTAGAATGAGCTTACTCACAGAGCAGCATGAGCATTCAATTCTGTAATTGTTTTTATTTCTGTTTTACTCTAAGATAGAATCATATTTAAAGGATTAAATGATAAATCTATGATTGATGAAGAAAGTCGAGAAGATGCGCTCACTAAAATTAATTCCTTCAGCAACTATAGAAGTGAAACTCGCCCGGCCTTGCAATTTTTTAAAACTAAGAAATTATTGGCTCATGTAATTGAGAAATCTTGGTCCAATGCTGGAGGCTTTTCAACCATAACCCCTTCTCCTTCTCTATCTTTAAATTATGCTTGCCACTGAAGGGCTTCATTTTCTGAGAAGCATTCTCCACGTAACCTGAAGATCACTGGGACTATACTTCAGAGAGTGGGGAAGAGGAGGGTGATGCTCGTAGTGAAGAGTGGAAGAACACTGTATAGCTTTACAAGGAATATGTAATCTCTCATCATATTAAACCTGCTTAAGCAGAGCCATGTGGCTAATAAGCAAAGAACAAAGTTATTCTTCACATTCTGGATACAAATATGGGTTGGGATCATAGAGCAGTGGTTGCCTAGGGAAGGTGTCTCTCTTCGAAGAGTTAGAGTCTGCTAACTCTGCACAAGCCTCAGGATATTTGCAGGATTAGGTTAAATATATTATAATATTATAGTAAATTAATCTGTGCTTTAAATTTTTACTTATTTCATATGATATTTATTATTGGATATTTAAGTTGGATTTTTTGTTTTGACAAATACATTAACAATAGAAAGCATGATACACATTTTCTGAAAAATCTGACTTTATATATCACCATGATGTGACCATGGTATTACTATTATATTTGTGGTCACTCACCACAATTAAAGCTAACTTACAAAATAAGGAATACTTAACTTTATAAAGCTACTTTTATGCACATAAATATAAATTAGCATTTCTTCATTCCTTCATATTCAAAGTATGTGTGTCCTTAGATGTGAAGTGAATCTCTTACAGGCACATATAGTTGGGTCTTAGTGTTTGTTTTTTATCTGTTCAGCCTTTATGTCTTTCATTTAGAAAATTTAATCCATTTACATTCGAGTTAGTTATTCATAAACAAGGACTTACTACTGGCATTTTGTTAATTGTTTTCTGGTTGTTTTGTAGGTTTTTGGTTCCTTTCTTTCTTTCCTGCTGTCTTCCTTTCTGATTAAGTAATTTTCCCTAGTGGTATGGTTTGATTCCTCACTTTTAATCTTTTGCATATCTGCTATAGGTTTTTGTTTTATGGTTACCATGAGGCTTACAAAAACAATTACAATTATAACCAGCTATTTTGAGCTGATAACACTTAAATTTTGGTTGCATATAAAACTCTACATATTTACTTCCTCCTCCTGACATTTTACATTTTCGATGTTATAATTTATCTTTTCATATTGCATATGCCTTAACCAATAATCATAGCTATTATTATTTTAATAATTTTGACTTTTAACCTTCATACTAACAATATATGGTTTATACACTACCATTACAGTATCAGGGTATTCTAAATTTGGCTATGTACTTACTTTTACCAGTGAGTTTTATACTTTCATATGTCATGTGTTACAAATTAGCATACTTTCTTTCAGTTTGAAGAATTCATTTTAGCATTTCCTGTAAGGCAGATTCAGTGGCGATGAACTCCTTCACCTTTTATTTATCTGACAAATGATCCCTCCAGCCTTGACAAATAATGTATTTTTGGATGGCAGTTATTTTCATTCAGTATTTTGAATATGTCACCTCACTCTCTCAGCCTGTAAAGTTTATGCTGAGAAATATGCTAATAGCCTTATTAGAATTCCCTTGAAGATATTATTCTTGGCAATGATTCTTTGGATATGACCCCAAAAGCACAGACAACAAAATCAGAAATACAAAAATGGAATTAAATGAAACTAAAAAGCTTTTAGAAGAAAAAGAAACAATCAACAGAGTGAAGAGACAACCTACAGAATTGGAGAAAATGATTAAATGTGCAGATCAGATAAGTGATTAACATCCAAATATATAAGAAACTCAAACTCAATAGCAAAAAAAAAAAAAAAAAAAAAAAGGAAATAACCTGACAAAAATGATCAAAGGACCTGAGTAGACATTTCTCAAAAGAAGACATACAAATGGTTAATAGGTTTATGAAAAACGCACCACATCTCTAATCATCTGGTAAATGAAAATTAAAACCACAATAAGGTAATACCACACACCTGTTGGAATGAGAATTAGCAAAAACGACAAAAAGAACTAACTGTTGGTGAGGCTGTGGGGAAAAGGGAACTCATGCACTGTTGGTGGAAATGTAAATTAGTATAGTTCTTTTGGAAAACATTATAAAGATTCCTCAAAAAGTTAAAGGAAGGGATCATAGAACTACCATATGATCCTAGAATCTCACTACTGAGCATATAGACACAGGAAATGAAATCAATATGTTGAAGAGATGCTCACACTCCCATTTCATTGTAGCATTATCTACAATAACCAAGATATGGAATCAGCGTGTCTCTATCAATGGGTGAATGAATGAAGAAAAAGTGATATATTACATAATGGAATATAAATACAAAGAAATCCTGTCATTTACTACAACGTGGATGGACTTGGAGGACATTATGTTAAGTGAAATAAGTCAGGCTCAGAAAGACGAATATCATGTGATGTCACTTATATGTGAAATCTAAAAAAGGCAAACTGATAAAATTGAGAGTAGAATGGTAGCTACCAGAGGTTAAGGTGTTCTGAGGGATTACGGAGATGTTGGTCAAAGGATGCAAATTTTAATTAAACAGAGTGAATAAATTCAAGAGATTCATTCTACAGCTTGATGATTATAGTTTATTAATAATGTATTATATAATTGAAAATTACAGAAATTAAGAAAGTAGATTTTAAGTGTTCTCACCACAAAATTTAGGTATATATATGAGGGAATTCACATATTAATTAGCTCAATTTAGCCATTTAAAAATGTTTACATATAAAAAGTCATGTTATACATAAGTCTGTATAATTTAAATATATACAATTTTTGTCAATTAGAAAATGAATAAATGAAATGGAAGCTAGCATTAAGCATTATTTGACCTAAAAGTCTTTATAAATAATTGAACTGCTTTTAATTGAATGCTCATCACAGGCCTTTATGCCTGGACAGCATCACCAGGAGGATGATGCCTAGCCTTGCCAGTTCCTCTTCAAGGGCACAGCCTGTCCAGAGGAGTGGGAGTAAATAAGTAGAGTTAATGAGTCAAAATTGTCTGAGCTTACTTTTTATTTTCCATGATAATCTGAGTACAAGAGAGTACAGAACATAATTTGTACAAAATTATCTAATAAAACAGAATACCTAAAATGACTCACTGAATAAACAAATTATCCTCTGTATTTTTAGAGAGATTTATAAGACTAGATAGCTGTGATTAATTCGGTTAGTTTATCAGTGTTTCTTCAAGTGTCTTTTTAATGCATATATTAATTGGAAATATCTGTATTGATATTGTGTTATCAAATACTGTTGAACTCTGCTTTAAAATTTTATTACTAAACTTTAATTTTGGTTTTACCTGTGGTCATAAATGTGCTAGGCAAATCAAGAATCAAATGTCAGCTGAGTAGTTTTGCTAAGTCATTTAAGTTTTCTAAGCCTCAATTTTATCTTGTGTGAAATGTGATTGTGATGATATGATTATAGTAACTATGGTTATAATCACTATAGTATTACCTACATCACAGGATTGAGAGAATAAAGTTAGATAATACTTGTCACTTGTTGGGAACTATGTATAACTTTTGGAAGAGATTAAGTGACTGTAAAATATTGATATTATTATTCCTATACATATTCTTAAAGGAAAGCTACATCTAAAAATCTCGTAACACATTTTTTGAAGATATAAAATACATTTTTGTTAATTATCTTAGTTTTATTAATACTTCAAACACCACACCTTCACAGTTACAGACATTTTCACACAAATGTATTAACTCATGTTATTCTTCCAAAAATGTCTTGAGTCAAACCAGTTAGGTTTGAGTGACTTTCTCATGACCATTCAGTTTTTACAGATTCCACATTTCTGTTACTCCATGCTGTATCATCTAAAGTTCTCAAGGTTTACATTTTTTCTGAAATGGAAAAACAAGCTTTTAAAGAAATTCATCATAATTGCTCATGAACCCAGTAAGATTGCATTATATAACAAAATAAAGCCTCTCTTCTTCAATTTTTTATGATGTATTATATGCAATATTAGACTTTCCTTGTATATTTATGCTAGTCTTGTCAGATCTAACATGAAAATATTTTACCCCATGTTATCCATACTACTTATGTGTAAGTGTTAGACCTATGTTAACATTTATCTCTAACTTCTAAACTTCTTTTGGGAGAGAATTTGTAATGTCAATTTTCAATAGGAAACCTCAACCTTTTAAAACAAAGTAGAACAACAAAATATTACTAAATAACTTTCTCTATGTAAATGAATGTATACATCTGTCCTAATCATATATCTCCTTTCAATGACAATTTCTGCAATGTTTTGGGTCTATAAAGTCACATATTATTAACGAAATGTGCACCATTTACGTGAATATGATTGGGTGATTTTTTTAAATCAACAGGTATGATAGCCTTCCTGCTCAGTCACAAAGTCTCTTTCTCTATACCATTTTTTCTGCTCACAGGCTCTCTAACCTCTACATTTTCCCATAAAGTTATCAATGTCTTCTTAGATTCACTTTTTTTTTCTGTAAAAAAAAAAAATTAGATTAAATGGTCATTTACTTCAAACATGCTCAGGACAATCTATTTTCTTCACTGACTTACTTCCCTGTATATCTACGATATCTGCCTGGCAAAATTACAAACCTGCCTAAATCCATTTCTCCTGTGATACTCAATACTGATGAGGAATTCATGCCACTAGTAGAATTTGAGACACTGGAAATGATTGGTCTTCAATTTTGGGCCCTCAGTGCAGTTCAGCAATACATGTTTTCCTAGTGTTTCCTGCCTTACGTTTTCCTAGTGAGGTCTTTCTTGGTTTTTGAAAGAAACAATTTTAGAATTTCTCTTCTTTTTCTAACATCTGACCCCACCACTTCCAATGCATGTATAGCAGATGATCTTCCCTCTTAATCAGCAGAGAAAGAAGACATTACCTTAACTTCTTCCAATCACAGCCAAAAATCATCTCTATTCTTACGTCTTAGTTCTTTCTCTGTGGCCATGTTACAAGAAAAGTAGTGCAAGTCTTCTTGTTCAAATCTGAACTCCCTGATGCTCTGGCTCCCAACTCTTCTATTTCAGTAATTTAGTTCAATCAATAACCAACTCTACCAAAGCCACTCTTCCTTTCTATATCTCCAGATTGTTTGTTGTAATAGCGCCTTCTCTTTAGTATTTAGACATAATTATAATGAATGGTTTTTAAGACATATATCTTATTTTATATTCTCACTTCCCTATCCTATTTAATAGTCACTTTATCTTCCAACAAGGGTCGCAGTTCTTGAAATAGTTGCTTACATTCTCTGTCTTCTCAACTTTTGCTCTTTAT
Organism: Macaca mulatta; assembly: GCF_049350105.2. Classification (NCBI taxonomy): domain Eukaryota; kingdom Metazoa; phylum Chordata; class Mammalia; order Primates; family Cercopithecidae; genus Macaca; species Macaca mulatta. The sequence goes on from NC_133409.1 coordinate 104,572,044, forward strand.
CTCACCTTTGTCATCATTCTTTGGTCTTCTTTTTAGACTTATTTTTCTTTCTCCATACCAAAGTTGTAGATATTCCTTGGAATGCTACCCTTTATTTCTCTCCACTCCATAAACTCTCTGTATTATCTCCTTTTTCATGGTTTTAATAGCCATTTCAATCGAGATTTTTCCCAAATCCTTAATTTAAATAAAAACTGTACATTACACTTCTTTCTAGATACCTCCATTTGGAAAAACACTTCAGATTCAGTCTAATCCAAAACTTAGTTTAATATCTGCTCAAGATATGCTAATTCTTCTTGTTTTTTGCTCTCAAGTCATGGTATCTCACCTGGTACAGTTATCCTGGCAAGAAAATGCTCTTCATCTTTACAGTCGTGTATTGGTACAAGTCACTGTAATCTCCTTACAGAATCATTGATTAAGCCCTTAGTTGATTTGTATGCCTTTAGTGTAGTCCATCTCAAGATATTCCTTCTGAAGCTACTCTGCTATTTGAAACTCTTATGTGTTTTCCCCCGACCTCTGATATATCCTAACACATTTTCAGAATTTACAAATCCATGAATTATGTGATTTGGACAGTGGGACCAGCTTCCTCTCTCATAACTCTCTCTTTGTAATCTATACTGAATGGTTTGTTTGTTTGTTTTTAAATTCTAAGGTGTGTAATGTATTCTTTCATCTCTGAATCTTTATAAGCTAGTCCTCTGTGTGGAATAAATTTCCCTCAGCGATCCACAGAAAACTGAACTTTTCTTATCAAAGGACATATTAAATTGTGGAATTGTTTGTTTCCTTGCCTGTAGCATCTAATAAAGAAAGTTCCTGGGATTGGGGCTGCACAAAGTGTGTTTATCCTTATATCCTAGTTGTCCAGCTAGCTAAGTTGGTAGAGAATAAGACTCAACCTCATATTCCACGCTTAGCAGAATGATTGAGACATAATAATCTACTCAATAAGCACTTGAAAATGGAATCAAACCTGTCTGGTTCTTTCTACAGTGCCATATTTCTAAGTTTAAATGCATATATTTGATGTTAAATAAATAGTTATTGAATGGATGTTTATGATGTTATTTTTTAAGTATCTGATTGAAATAATTCATACTTCTCTTTTTTGTTCTTATTTGCCAGGAATATTAGCCCGATTTCAGGTTATTAGCTTACATTTCTTCTTATCTACCTCAAACTTTGCCAAAAGGTTCATATCGTTTTCTTTCTTCCTCTGTGACCACAGAAGAATAAATACCTACCTTCTCATGTTAAGACTTTGAGGGTCAAGGGTGTCTTCTCTCTGCCTCCCTGGGATCTTGTTTTTGCAGATATATCCAGTAGTTATAGATCATTTAGACTCTTCCCTTCAATTAGTTTTTTATGCTCTGTTAATTTACCTATTATCTGAGTTCTACTGCTGATTTACATAATTAGAAAATAAACTACTTGGATCAACTGAAGAAGAGTGAAGAAACCAGACTTTACAGATTATGAGTTTTTCTTTACTGTATTGTGAACTTCTTCCTATGTCATATATATCTTTATATTCACATAACCCAAGGCTTGTTAGGCTTATCATATATGTTAAATAAATAACATATATTTTAAATGACATATATGTTTAAATAACATATACGTTAAAAATTTGATTGTTAATTTATTTATTATACTTTAAGTTCTAGGTTACATGTGCACAACGTGCTGGTTTGTTACATATGTATACATGTGCCATGTTGGTGTGCTGCACACATTAACTCGTCATTTACATTAGGTATATCTCCTAATGCTATCCCTCTCCCCTCCCCCTACTCCACTACAGGCGCTGGTGTGTGATGTTCCCCTTCCTGTGTCCATGTGTTCTCATTGTACAATTCCCACCTGTGAGTGAGAACATGAGGTGGTTGGTTTTTTGTCCTTGCGATAGTTTGCTGAGAATGAGTGACTATCAGTTTAGAGCTCTTGAATTTAGACCTACCTCTGTTTCAAGCTAGTTTTGTGACCCTGCTTAAATAACCTTTCAAATAAAGAAAAGACTATATTTAAAGTCCTTTTAAGGCCCAAAGTCTAGGATTTTATTATTTTAATGCTCTGCAATAAGACTTTACTAGTTGTACAATTTAACATTGTGTCTCTTTACAGAACATCAGTGGAGGAACACTTTATCAAATGAGCATTAGAGTAAAAATTAGTCTATTATAATTTGACCAGTGATTAATTTAAAAAACTATTTTAGACTAAAATTAAATCTTTGTGAGATAGAGTTGGTGTATTGGAAGATGATGCTGATAACGTTGATGATAATTTGCATTGAGTTATTGATTGTGATAAGTTTATGTGGTTTTGTGCTATTTGGTGAACAACTTAACCCATTTAAAAACAGGAAAAAATGAATACTGAAATTAGTATATGCAGCACATGTTGAAATGCTGAAATTCTCAATAAATAGTACAATTTTATATTAAACAAACTCATTTCCTGCAAATACTATAACAATACAAAAGGTTCTAAATTATTGCATTTATTTTAGGTTGACATTTGCTTTGCAGTCTATTCTGGGGGTAGAAATGTGTAACTATGGAAAAAAGCTTTTTTCACTGGCAGGGAAACAAAATGACCAAGATGCTAGTTTACAACTGGGAGCTTGAAGAAAAGGTAGGAGAATTCATATTCTGAATAATCTCCAGGGTAACCATGGGTAAATTGAATATACAGACATCCACAGAGTTGCTAAGTGTATTTGGTGGAAAGTGAATCTTCAAGTCATTTCTATGGCAATCATAAATAAATCCAACTACTCTGAAATCAACACAGCAGCTGCACATTCAAACAGATATGATCAACAGAATCTAGAGAGTTTCAGCATACATCAGGAATTTGTTTCTCGGTATGCTTTGTTTACAATAGCATAATAACTTATTGGGTAATATTTACTATGTTAACTCCTAAAGTTTCCTTTTAGTTACAACTTTGTTCACATTTAGTAAAGATTTTTAAAAGAGAAGTGATGAGGTTAATTTTTTAAACAGAAACACTGACTCACTAGTGCTTTCATTTCCCAGTGTAAGAAATAGAAAAAAAAAATAAGTTCTCTCATGAAAAGGGTAATCAGTTCAGTACACATTTCATTCAATAACAATAAGACAACTCTTTGTTATTATTTTATTATTATCTTCTTTGTATATAATAACATTATAACATTATATACTAAGAAGATATTATATACTTAGTACATAATAGCAATATGCTGAACACATTATCAATATTATCTTTAAAAATTTGATTATTAAGTTATTGTTACCCTATTTTATAGAGAAAGGTACAGGCCCAGGGTGATTAAATGACATGTCCAGGTAATACACCTAGTAAGAGGAGAAGCAGAATTTGAACTCAAGAAAATGTTTGTTAATTTTGATAGGGAAAAGCCATTCTAAGTGAGCGAAAAAAACTTAATTTCAGAAAACATTGTACATTTGTTTATATAAAACCAAAAATGTTTTGTAAAATCAAAAACAACGTTGGTAAAGTTTCAAGAAAATAAGAAATTGTGAACAAATATTTGCAGCTCACATCAAAGGGTTAATTTTCCTAATAAACACAGTGTGCCTAAAAGTCAATAAGAGAAAGACCAAATATCCAATGGAAAAATAGGCAATGGATATAAACAGACAACACATAGTAAAGGGTATTCAATCAGCTCTTAAATATAAGAATGATGCAACATCCCATACAAGAAGAGAAATGCAAATTAAAACTACACCCAAACTATTTTTCATCTATCAGATTGGCAAATACCAAAGAAAGATAACAATGTGGATTGACAAACATGTATGAAAAACACTCATATATTGTTGGAAAATCATATAAAGTCCTAAAAATTCTGTGGAGGGTAGTATGGCAATAAGTATCAAAATTATAAATGTGCTAACACTTTGACCATCAATTCTCCTCTAGGAATGTATAGCAAAGATGACATTTGAAATGACGTGTACAAAAGTTTATTATTGCAGTAATAGAAAAACACTCAAAGCAGCCTAAATGTCTATCAATGGGGGACTGGTTGGGTGATTTACTATAAAGACAAAGAGTGGGATGCTATATTTGATTCTTTACAACCCTTAAGGCTTTCCTATTCCTGATCTTGCCTGAAACTGTAAATCTGGGTACTGGTGCCACAGCCTCTCAAGTAGGTGGGATTACAGGCACATGCCACAACACCCACTGAATTTTGTTTGTATTTTTAGTAGTTGAGGGGTTTCTCCATATTGGCCAAGCTGGTCTTGAACTCCTGATGTCAAGTGATCCACTCACTTCAGCCTCCCAAAGTCCTGAGATTACAGGAGCAAGTTGCTGCACCCAGTAAACTCCTAATTCAATGAGCAGAAAATGCTAATTTGATATTCTTGTGTTCAGTAAACATTTATTGCAGGCTTGTATATATCATGTGCAAAGTATGGTGCTAGATTTGGAATGTATAAAAAAAATTAGAGACTCCTATCTCAATGGTGTAACAGTCCAACAGGAGCAGGGATAGTACAATATGTGTTATAATGGGGTGTTCCATGTTGATGGTAAAGGGTACCTAATTTAGCTTAGCAGGTGTTAGGTAGACCACTCAAGAATTTCACGAGAAAGTGAAAGTTGATCAGGGATGGCAAGCAGAAAGGTAAGTAGATAAAAGAGAGAGGAATTAGAGTTGACTTTCTAAAATACTTTTATATAAATTACTTTTATATAAATTATAAGTTTTTTGTTAAAATTTCCTAGATGATGTCACAGAGTAAATGTTATCTGCCTAGCTATTTTAGACTTAAATAGCATCAACATTAGAGAAAAATTAAACCTTTGTTCTTCTTTACTTAGAGCATAATATGATGTTTGCTGATTTTGTGTCTCTGCTTTTTTTTTCTGAAGTGATGACAAAGATGAATAAGTTCTCTCACTGAAACTGCATTATCAATTTCACGTAGACAGAAATGTAATTACTGAAAATGGATTTTAGCCAGACCACCTGAATTAATAACCAGCCTGAATCCTTTTACTCTGGGAGAGGGTGGAACAGAACTGTTTATTGACCACCAGTGGTCATGACCTTTGCTATCTTCCTCATTCAAAATGCCACAGGAGGAAGTCATCTAAAATGCCATGACATTTAAACAAAGTGAGAAATAAATATATACAATTGATGAGAACAGACTAACACTTTTCTTAATTTGCACTCGTTTTTAGGTAGCATGATTAAAAATGCCCATTTAGTATTTCCAGAAAAATTCTAAAATATTTGTCATTTTATTAAAGTGCTACAACCTTTAACCCATTTTGCCCCACATAAAAGTTTACTGCTTTTTGGTTTGTATGACACTTTATGACAGTAGAACAAAAAAGAGTTTCCAGTTTTGTACTTTGCAATCATGTGTAGTGGCTTATTATACTTGGCTGCAAAAATAAATTCTCAAAACAAATATTCAGCCAATGGTCTTCTATTCATAGTTTTCATTATATTTTCTATAGCTAAAGCCAAAATATCCAAGGTAAATATCCTCCAAGACTTGATTTAACTCAACTTTGATTACAAGAATAGAAATATGATTTAAAGTAACTCAAATAATTAATAAGGTAATTCACCATCATTCATTTTACCAAACCACTGCAAGCACAGAGAGAGAGAAGCTTATCTTGAGGATGTGGAAACCAGGAATTCAAATGGCATCAGGACTCTGCTTCTTAGTCTTTTATTTCCACTTTTCTCTGTTTCAGCTATTTCATTTGTCCTGGCATCTCCATGTGGCCAAGAATTTGACCATGGGTAGAAAAAGTCCTAGCTCTTAGCTTTATTTAGACATATCACAAGAAAAGCATCAATAATCTCAGATTAGTTCCTGTGTATCCAAATTTTAGGTTAGAAAGTTGTGGCTGAAACAGACAAGGAAAAATAATTTATAAACAGAAAGAAATGCTGTTGACATAAGAAGCGAGTTTCCTGGGCAGGCCAAACTGTCAACAGCCTGTATGTGTGTTAACACATTAAAACTGCATTTGTTCAAGCCATAGAAGCAATTCTCAAGGAAAATATTAGCTAAGGTAGGAGAGTTGCTTTAGGACAAATGTATCATTAGGGGTACAAATCTGTTTGATTATCGTTTATTGAGGTATATCAATTATTCTATAAAGCATAACAGCGCACATTAGTGTGAACATCAAAACATTATAGAAAAACATAAATAATTGTTTCACCATTATTTTAGTTTTCTGACAGTTATTAACCCAGGAAAGCAAACATATTTAAAAATAAATAAATGGCAAATAATAAATAATCAATTAACATTGATTGACTTTAAACAATACTATGAGTCATTCTTTGAAAAGTCCCTTTCTATCAAAAAAATCAGTTTTATAAACCAATAAACTTACGCTTTATTTGCTGGTAAACATCAATTCAACATCCACTCATATATAACAAAGCAAGTATTTTTTGAGTGCCTTATAAATTGTAAGTTAATGTGTTAGGGGACACCATATACCAAAATCCCTTAAATGTACTCTCTGTGCTTGAGGATCACATAGTGACTTAGTAGCCCTAAGACATAACCATAAAGAGATGGAATGTTTAAAAGTATAAGATTTTGCCAAAAATGGTATATGAAGAGATAGGGAATTGGAACTCAGAAGAGAACAAACTATGCTTCCAGCTAGAAAGATTGAGTAAGACTTTTATAGATGAAGATTATCATAATTTGTGATGCATGGTGATTTTACTGTTATATAGGTCTTCCTTTCATATTTAACCTTAAAGAAGTAATTGACTAAGGCTGAGGTCAGAATTGAAGGCATAATTTTGGAAACCAAGCCATCCTCATCAGTTTACTTGCTCTTCTTTCTCTATTTTTCATTCTTGAAGAATTGTCATTTGGTAGTGAAGGAGGAGGGTGGGAATATTTTCATTTTATAGACTTAAAAACATTTCAGGCTTAGTGCACAAAACACGCATGTGGATATAAATACGCATTATAATTCATTTGTGAAATAATTATGGAGAATTTACTATATTCATTGGTTTATTCAACAAATATTTGAAGATTGTGGATACACTGGTAAACATGACAAAGTTTCTGCCCTCATGGAGATTAGTCTTCTAAGGGTGACAAAAGTTTATAATCCTACAGAGATGACAAACAATGCATAATGAAATACAGTGAGTAGAGATAACTTGAGATAGTTAAAAGTTATGTGAATACAATAAAATTCAGCAACGGGCTAAAGAGTAACAGAGGATGAAAGAACTCTAGGATAGAGCATGGGAGCAGAAATTTCTTAATGATGAAATAGGAAAGAAAACCTCCCTACCCTACATTTGCATTATACATCTTAAAACACTATACTTTTTGAGATTTGTCAAAATACGTGTTTGGTCTGTATTTATTATAACAACCAGAACTGTAAAATTTAAAAGGAGAAACAGATTCATATGCATTGTGAATAAACATGTGGAATGGTACAGTGGACATTCTTTATCTAGGTAAAAATTACAGTGCATGTAGTTATGCAGTTATTAGTTTGTAAAACAGAATTCGTTATTTCATGAACATGTTTGATTACTAGTGAATGACTAGTATTAGATTAGTGCTCAAGCAAACACTCCTTCCAGTCAAATCCAATGTCTCCGTCTTGGCCAGTTGGTCTCTTCCATGTTGTTGAAGCTATATTTTTGCAACCTAGCTCCTCTTTCAGGATTCCTATCTCAGAGAATCACTCAAAAGTTCTAGCCAGAAAACCAGAGATTATTCTTATTTATTTATTTACTTATTATATTTTAGAGACAATATCTCACTCTGTCACTGGGGATGGAGTGCTGTGGCCTGATCATAATTCACTGCAACCTCGAACTCTTGGGCTCAAGCCATCCTCTCACCTCAACTCCCTGAGTAGCTGGGCCTATAGGTGCACATCACCACACCTGGCTAATTTTTAAAATTTTTTGTAGAGATAGGGTCTCACTATGTTGTGCAGGCTGGTCTTGAACTCCCGGCCTCAAGCAATCCTCCTACTCAGTCTCCCACAGTGTTGGTATTACAGGCGTGAGCCACTACTCCCGGTCCCATTCTTGACACTCCCTTGTTGGAGTCCTTTGTATTCAATGCATCACTGAGGCCTTACATATGATAAAATTTTCCCAAATATTTTTCATCTTTGCAGCCTTTCCTTGAAACTTCTCTTATGAGCTGTCATGATTGCCAGTGTGAAATCCTTCTTTTCTTCCACTCTTGTCCCCTTCAATCTTTCTTTGTAAGGTAGCTGACATGAGCTTTCCAAAACTGAAACCTAATCATACCTACGCCCTTTCAACACTTCCCTTTTTCCTTTGGATTGAGAAAAAATTCTTTATCGTGGTCTAGCAGCCCCTTGATCTGACTCATTTTCTGCTCACATAATGATTCTCTTGCACTCTGCACTCCAGCCACATTTAGCTCCATTCAGATCCTCAAATATGTGATGCTACCTTTGCCACAGTGTTTTCTCTGGCACGGTTGTCTATCTAGAATTATTTTACCCATCTCTGCTCCTCCTTTCTACAATACCTTGCATGACTCTAATGCCTGTTCGTCTTTCATATCTCAGGCTATTTCATTTACTTAGCTTAAGAAATCATCTTTGACCCTCCAAAGGTTGCTGTGTACCTTTCCTCTAAGATTTTATTGTACTTATAATTTTACTTGTGCTTCTTCGGATTATTTTATGAATACTTAACTATCAGGAAGTAAGGTCTCATGAGGATAGGGACTACGCTTTGTTAACCTAGCATAGTGCCTCTCATGCTGTTTGTTGAATGATTAGATTTGTCATCATCTTTAAGGCTCCATTTAACTTTGGCATTCCCTGCGTTAACAAGGTATAATATTTATGAAACAAAATAACAAAATTTTGAAAACAATTTGGGTACTGGATTAATATGTTTGAGAGATATAACTTTATCTGGAAAGGGAAAATGATAACCTTTCAGCACTATGGTTCTCTAATGAAGGAGGAATTTTATTTTCTCCAATGTCTTTTCATTTGCTTTGCAGGAGACTTAATAAGATGTCAAATCACTGTATCAGGCTGTGTTTTACTTCAAATACGTGATTTTCTTCTTGCTAGAATGAATCCAAACAAGTGTTTCTGAGTGACTAGTCACAAATAGTTATACCTTTCGAGTTTTGTTTTGTTTTTCACTTTGCCTGTAGAAACAAATGATGCATGTTTTATTTCTAAATATGTATCATTTATCTTTAAGCTTCTCAAAAGTTGGAAAGATCTTAGCAGTATTATGTATTTGTATGATTCAGCCAAGTAGAATGGATTCCGATGAGTCTAGCTATTTTCATCTCCAAGATTTCTGCCCCTAACAGGCTCCTTCCCAGTTGCACAGTCATTGTGTTTACAGTCACTTCATATAAGACCTGGAGGACTTGACAAAAGTCCTTCGGATAAGGACCCAAGTGCATTAGAGACTTTATTTTTCCCAAGGACATACAGATCAATTACTGCATTGTAATTTAAACAATGCAAAATTAATTTTGATGGTTTTTCCAATTATATCTTCTAAGAACTCATAAGCACTACAAAATGGAAGGATTGATAATTTCTTCTCCAGTAAGTACTGGAGATATTTTTTCTAGAAATATTCTAAAACAAGCAAATGCAAAAAAGCAAGCAAACAAAAACAAGCAAACAACAACAGAAAAACATTGATTAGAGAAGCACAGCTGGGCACGGTGGCTCATGTCTGTAATCACAGCACTTTGGGAGGCCAAGACAGGTGGATCACTTGAGGTCAGGAGTTCAAGACTGGCCTGGCCAACATGGTGAAATCCTGTCTCCACTAAAAATATAAAAATTAGCCAGGCATGGTGGTGAGCACCTGTAATACCAGCTACTCAGGAGGCTGAGGCAGGAGAATTCTTTGAACCCGGGAGGCAGAGATTGCAGTGAGCTGAGATAATGCCATTGCACTCCAGCCTGGGTGACAAGTGCAAAACTCTGTCACAAAAAAAAAAAAGGAAGGAAGGAAGGAAGGAAGGAAGGAAGGAAGGAAGGAAGGAAGGAAGGAAGGAAGGAAGGAAGGAAGGAAGGAAAGAAAGAAAGAAAGAAAGAAAGAAAGAAAGAAAGAAAGAAAGAAAGAAAGAAAGAAAGGAAGGAAGGAAGGAAGGAAGGAAGGAAGGAAGGAAGGAAGGAAGGAAGGAAGGAAGGAAGGAAGGAAGGGAGAAAGAAAGAGAGAAAGAGAAAGAAAGAAAGAAAGAAAGAAAGAAAGAAAGAAAGAAAGAAAGAAAGAAAGAAAGAAAGAAAGAAAGAAAGGAAGGAAGAAAGGAAGAGAGAAAGAAAGAGAGAAAGAGAAAGAAAGAAAGAAAGAAAGAAAGAAAGAAAGAAAGAAAGAAAGAAAGAAAGAAAGAAAGAAAGAAAGAAAAAGAGAAAGAAAGAAAGAAAACACACACACACACACATACACACACACACAAAGCACAGAGGCTATTAACTCCGGGAAGTTTCTACTAATCAAATTTAGTGTTTTAATCTAAGCTTTACATATTTAAATTTCACTTATTTTTGCAAAGGATTTTGAGATATTTATTTCTGTTTTAAGTTGTCTACTGCTGCTTAGGAACCTATCCCCCAAAGTGGTGACTTTGAACAACCATAAATTTTTGTTTTTCTCATGAATCCATAGCCTGAAAAACAGAGGGTGGCTTGTGTTTTTCTTGTGTGGCCTCCGCTGGAGTGGCTTAACTGGGAACTGGAATATCTGTCTCCAAGAAGACTTATTCAAGCGGATGGAAACTGGTATTGGCAGCTGATTTGGAAGCCAGCCAATGCTATAGACTGAAGGAAGGTTTTTTCTTTTTCCCACAACCTATGCCTAGGCTTCCTCACAATATGGCATCCAAGTTTCAAAAGTAAGCATCTTAAGAGAGCAAGGCAGAAGTACATGACAACTTTATGATCTAGCATCAGATGTCACATAAGTAATTTTTGTCATACTCTATTGAGTAGTAATTAAGTCCCAGACAGGCTCAAAGAGTGGTGATACAGAATTCATCATTTTATGGGATTGTATCAATGTCAAATTATGAGAAGAGTACATTAGATAAATAATGTTTTTGTGGCTACCTTTGGAAAATTCACACTTTGCTCTTTGGGCACAATAATTTATATTCCTCCCCCATGCAAAATACAGTTATCTTTCTCTTGACAGTCTCAAACTTATTCAATAATGACATGAACTAAAAGTCCAATATCTCATATTTTAAATCAGGTTTAGTTAACAATGAAAATTCTGTTACAGCTTATTGAATAGCATGCTTCTCAGTCTAAAGACCATAATCTAAAGAGACAAGATATTTGCATACCACCCATGCTTTATATGGCAGTGGAAAAATGATCCAGTAACTTCTGTACATATGTCCAATCTAACAAGGGAGAAAAGGAAAGGCACACAGCAAACTTTGGTGCATAGCAATTCTAAAATCCACCGGGACATATGTTGTTACATTCTTGAAGACAGTTCAGTCCTACTTGCTGAAAATTGTTCTTCATGATGCTTGGTTTTGCTCTCTGGGTTCTTGTTGCTATCATGGTCATCCTTTCCCATGCAAAGTAGATCTTCTTCGCAGCTGAGTAATTTTCTGACAGTGTCTTGTTACCATGGAATTTGGGAGTTCAATGACCTCCTTTAATTTTGTACTCTCTCATTTCCATTCAGTCTGAATTGAAATAATTATTTTAAAATCTCATAGGGTTTTTTTTATCTCAACATATAATTCACTCCATTAGAAATCCACAAATATTTTCTATGTTTGGGCTTCCGGTGAAATTGCTGTGTAACAACATTCTTTGGATTCTTAAAAATCTCACTATTAAATAGAATCTCTGAGGCATATTGAAACTTCTTAGATAATTTTTTCTGTGTCTGGAAGTTTCTATAAGATATGCCCTAATAATTTCTGATGTTTTATCAAAGGATCTTATAGTCCAATTCTGGATTTTATCTTTGCTCTGAACGTAATTCTTAATTTGAAGATCAATTGTCATAAAGTAGCTGGGAATGAGAAAATTTTATTTTTGAACTCAGAAATTTCGTGTTCATTCATATTCAACAAATTATTATTTAGTTCATCTCTGTCCTCTCCCATTTTAATCATAGGTAACAAGATGAAACTAGATGTCACTTTCAATATTTCGCTATGCTAGGAATTCTCCTTAACTAGATCATTGAGGTGATTGGGTATATTTCTTCCTTTCCACCTTACCGTAGAAATAGCATTGCCAAAGTTTCCACCTCCACATAAAATGGCATATTTTCTTGCTGATATTAATAATATTTTTCTCACTTTCCACTAATATCTCACTATCAGTCTCCTCCAGTTTCTATAGGCTTCCATTAACATTCCCTTTAAATACTTTAGGTTGTTTTTAACAGTCACTTCAAAGCTTTCTCAGCTTCTGTGGACACCCTGATCCAAAAGTCAAGAGACAAGTTTTTAAAATTCTTTTTTATCCTGCTATTTTTATTTGTTCTTATTAAATTTGTCTCAGTTTTTTAGTTTTATTTCCATAATTTATCAATTTTTATGTAGACTAAAATAATATTCAAGTCATTATGCACAGCCCACACTTAAGGAATGAGAAGTCATGCTCTACCTCAAGAGTGGAGGGTCTTCATAAATCATTTGAAATTTTTCTACATGGTTGAGTTGTCTCTTTTTTCCACTTATTGACTTAACTGATCATTTATTTATATCAATTGGACTTATGGATATTTATTTTATTATTTGTTTATTTAGAGACAGGATCTGTATTAGTTTGTTTTCACGCTGCTGATAAAGACATACCCGAGACCAGGTACTTTACAAAAGAAAGAGGTTTAATTCAACTCATTTCCATGTGGCTGGGGAGGCCTCATAATCATGGCAGATGGCAAAAGACACGTCTTACATGGAGCAGGCAAGAGAGACAATGAGAGCCAAATGGAACAAGTTTTCTGTTATCAAACTATCAGATCCCATGAGACTCATTTACTATCACCAGAACAGCGCAGGAAAGTCGTGCCCACATAATTCAATCACCTCCCACAGGGTTCCTCCCACAATACGTGAAATTGTAGGAGTTACAATTCAAGATGCGATTTGAGTGAAGACAGAGCCAAACCGTATCATTCCACCCCTGACCCCCTCCCAAATCTCATGTCTTCATGTTTCAAAACCAATCATGCCTTCCCAACAGTCCCCCAAAATCTTAACTCATTTCAGCCTTGTCTCAAAAGTCCACAGTTCGACATCTCATCTGAGAGAAAGCAAGTCCTTTCCTCCTATGAGCCTGTACAATCAAAAATAAGTAGTTATATCCTATATACCATGGAGGTACAGGCACTGGGTAAATGCAGCCATTCCCAATGGGAGAAATTGGCCAAAACAAAGGAGCTGCAGGCCCCATGCAAATCCTAAATCCAGCAGCAGTCAAATCCTGAAGCTCCAAAATGATCCCCTTTCACTCCATGTCTCACATCCCAGTAACGCTGATGCAAGAGGTAGGTTCCCAATGTCTTGGGCAGCACCGTCCCTGTGGCACTGCAGGGTACACCCTCCCTCTTGCCTGCTTTCTTGGGCTTGTATTGAGTGTCTGTGACTTCCAGGAGCACAGTGCAAGCTGTCCATAGATCTACCATTCTGGGATCTGGAGCTCCACTAGACAGTGACTCAGCTGGGACTCTGTGTGGGGGCTCCCACCCCACAATTCCATACCACACTGCCCTAGTAGAGCTTCTCCATGCAGGCCCTGCGCCTGCAGCAAATTTCTGCCTGGGCATCCAGGCATTTCCATACATGTTCTGAAATCTAGGCAGGGATACCCAAACCCCAATTCTTCACTTCTATGCACTGTCAGGTTCAACACCACATAGAAGCTGCCAGGGCTTGGAGCTTGCACCCTCTGAAGCCAGGGCCTGTGCTCTGTGTTGGCCCCTTTAAACCATGGCTCGAGCAGCTGGGATACAAGGCACCAAGTCCCTAGGCTATACGCATCACAGGGACCCTGGGCCTGACCCATGATGCCATTGTCTCCTAGTCTTCTGGGCCTGGGATGGGAGGGGCTCCTGTGAAGACCTCTGATATGCCCTGGACATATTTACCCTACTATCTTGGGGATTGAAATTCTGCTCATTGTTACTTATGCAAATTTCTGCAGCTGGCTTGAATTTCTCCTCAGAAAATGGGTTTTTCTTTTCTATCACATTCTCAGACTGCAAATTTTCTGAACTTTTATGCTCTGCTTCTCCTATAAAACTGAATGACTTTAGCAGCACCCAAGTCACTTCTTGAATGCTTCGCTGCTTGGAAATTTCTTCCACCAGATACCCTAAATCATCTCTCTCAAGTTCAGAGTTCCACAGATCTCTGGCAGGGGCAAATGCTGTCAGTCTCCTTGCTAAAACATAACCAGAGTCACCTTTGTTCCAGTTCCCAACAAGTTCCTCATCTCCATCTGAGACCACTCAGCCTAGACCTTATTGTCCATATCACTATCAGGCTTTTGGTCAAAGCCATTTAACAAGTCTCTAGGGAGTTCCAAACTTTTCCACATTTTTCTCTCTTCTTCTGAGCCCACCAAACTGTTCCAACCTCTGCTGGTTAGCCAGTTTCAAAGTCACTTCCACATTTTCAGGTATCTTTTCAGCAATGTCCCACTCTACTGGTACCAATTTACTGTATAAGTTTGTTTTCCCACTGCTAATAAAGACATATCTGAGACTGGGTAATTGACAAAAGAAAGAAGTTTAATTAGACTCACAGTTCCACGTGGCTGGGGAGGCCTCACAATTATGGTGAAAGGCGAAAGGCAAGTCTTACATCACAGCAGGCAAGAAAGAGAATGAGAGCCAAGAAAAAAGGGTTTCCCCTTATCAAATCATCAGATCTCATGAGACTCATTCACTCTCATGAGAACAGCGCATGAAAGACCTACCCCCATAATTCAATCGCCTCCCACTGGGTTCCTCCCTCAACACATGGGAATTGTGAGAGTTACAATTCAAGATGAGATTTCGGTGGGGACACAGCCAAACCGTATCAGGATCTTACTTGTTGCCCACCCTGGAGTGTAGTGATGCTATTATAACTAATTACAGCCTTGAACTCCTAGGCCCTAGTGATCTTCCTATCTAGCTTCCTAAGTAGCAGGGACTACAGGCATGCACCATGATACCTGGCTAATTAAATAAAAATTTTACAGATAAATTCTTGCTATGTTGCCCAGATTGGTTTCAAAATCCTGGCCTCAAGGGATCTTTCTGCCTCAAACTTCCAGATAGCTAGATTACATGGGTATCTATTTTGTACATTCAATTATAATCTAATACTGCTTTCTATATTTATTTACTTTTTGTTTTTACTGCTGTCCCCAGTGTTTCAGCTTTGAGTATTGTGAGCTTATTCAGTTGGTTTCTGTGTCATTTTGACATATTCCCATCATCGTGGGCTTTTGTTTTGTTCTGTTCTGTTTTTGAACACTTTCTAATGTTTTGTCACTACAGGAAGTTCCATTATAATTTCGTGTATTTCTGGTACCAGGCCTAGAATCATCCATTTTAATAGGGACACCTTGGTTCCTTTCTTTGGAAATGGTATTAGAAACCAAGATCTAGTGCTAAGTGTGTTTGTTGCTAAGAGTGTGATTGCTTCTAGCTCTTCTCAGCTGACACAGCAAATAGTTAAATGTGTGAACACTAAATGGTGCATGTTCATATATCTATAAATATTTTTATATGCAATGAACTGTATCTATATATATATAAGCTAAACCTATCTTCATATTATGTATCCAACTGTAATCCACTACCGTATGGATAATTCTAACCTCCATGCTTTACATTTTTGCATATGTATTTAATGTCTGGTTTAACAGAAGAAAGCTGGATTATCAAAACTATTCTGTGTTCAATTCACTGAGATAATCACACAGCATGAAGTCTCTAAAAATTCACTCTAATTGTGAAAAAATAAAAGTGAAAAATATAAATACCATATTAGTATTACTATGAAGATTTTATGAACTCTGAAAGGATTCTGCGGACCTCCTTGAGATCTGCTGCTGTTATGGGATCTTTGAGGTGTCACTTTTCTGGCCAGAAACCTCTTTGGGGTATTGCTTTTCTGGACAGAAACCTCTGTGGCCAGTGGTGCCTTTGCGCGGGTTCTTTCCTGTGTCCAGGAAGAATGAAGTGCCAGAAAAGTGGAAGGTAAACAAGACGAAGAGGAGCTTTATTGAGTGTTACGACAGCTCAGAGGAAGCCCACACTGGGTAATTCCTCTCTATAGGCAGATCGTCTCATGAAGTGTTCAGCTCAGCAGAGAGGAGGCCCTGGAGAGGATGGTTCCTCTCTGCGGGCAGGGCGTCCAGTCTCTCCAGCTATCAGAGGAGAGGGTATTTCCTCTGTAGCTCCTCCCTGCAGCTGGTCATCCCATAGTCTCTTTGTCCTTGCCCTCATCTGACTTTTCTGCCCTGCTCTGGCTTAGCCTGGGGCTTTTATCTCAGAGGGGAGGAAGTGCCTGCTGATTGGTCTATGGGTGGCCCTGGGCAGGCACAGAGGACGTACCACAAGTTTCCATTGCGGTCAGCTCAGTGGAACCGGCAGTCCGGCCCCCAGCCTTTAGGCCCTACCTGACCTGAAGGAGGGCCTTACAGGGAACCACTCCCTTCAACCCAGGAATCTGTCTGTCTTCCACTGGCATTCATGGCCCTGGGGCTCAACCTCAACCCCACTGGGAGTTCTGAGCAGGCTCCGGGAGAGGCGAAAGGCCAGGCGGCAGGAGCAGACACCCCCGAGCCCGCAGGATTTGAAAGATTTTCCAGGCCCATGAAGATGTCCGGTTCCTGCACCTGGGAGGGTGGCTGCATCTGCATATGGGGAGCTTTTGCTCCACCAACTCGGGGAGGATGGAGCTCTCACTTGTCCCAGACTCCTTTCCTGCTCTGTGGAGTAGGAGGCCCAAGTCTGCAGCCCCGATTGGCTGCAGCTGCACCTGGGAGGTCAGATCCTGCCTGCTCCCACCCTGCCTCAAGAGCACAGGGAGGCTTGGATCCACAGGGGCAGTTTGGGTAGCTGTAGCCCAACCCAGGAGAACAGGGCTCCTGCCTGCTCAATGGAGCGGGAGGCTTGGGTTTGCAGCCCAGTTTGGGTGGCTGCAGTGGCACCTGGGAAGCTCCTGCCCCAACTCAGAAAGGGTGGGGGCTCCATGGAGTGTGTAACCCCAGGTGTACCTCTCTGCTTCAGCTGGCATGATGTCAGCAGCCACTGCCATCACTGCCTTATACTATTTATCCTTTTATTCACTCAGTGTAAGGTTGAACCAAATCTTTGCTTATTTTCTTGTTTTTGCATGGTCAAAGGCAAAGATGGCCTTTAAAAAATGGAGCTGGATAGAAGATTTTCTGCCAATGAAATGGGATTTGTTTGTTACATGTTTGGGTCACCATGATTTCACTTACCTTCCAATGGTCTAGGCCATTTCAGGTTTTCTATTGCCAAAATACAAATTTTTTGAGATGGTAATTTCATATAGAAAACTCGAATTTGCTTAACAGTTTATTTACTTGACTACCACACTTAAATGTAGTCAAGTAAACTCTATTGTTTATAATGTTTTTATAATCAAATTATAAATTCCATTGTTTTTAATGTTTTTGTAATGAAATTTTCTCAGAAAATAAAAGAACACTTGATTGAAAAATAATGGCATGCTTATAAATGTGCTTCAGGCAAGTTTTTGCTTTGTAGGGTCTTGTTTCTTCAGCAGTGGAAAAGTGGGTATGTAGACAGTAAAAAATCTGATTGTGTTCTGATGATGAAAAACATTTTATCTGTTTTTAGTTCCCTCCAACTATGGAGAAGAATATCTTGCCACTTTTGGCATGTAAGTTTGATAGCACGTATTTAGGAAATCAATTAATGAATTGATTAGTGACAACTCCTTATCACTCGTTTTCTTCATTTCTACAGACCTGTTATAATAATAATATTTACAAAATAAGCTGCCTCACTGACTACCTAAGTGTGTCATAATTCTACACACATTTGATAGAATTTAGACAAGCTGGCCTCTGGGATTGGAGTATTTAAAGGTACACACATATCTTACCAAAATCAGTTGTCTATACTATAGATAAAATAGACTTTTATAATTATAATGTATAAAATATATAACCAAAGAAAATTATTTTGACCTCTTACATCTATAACGACATGGCTGTTAAGAATATTTATTATAATATATGAAAACATATCATAAAGCAATATATCAAAATACCTTAGAACCAATATATTAAAATATTGACTGAAAGACAAAACAAACAGACATTCTTGCAACAAATTTTTCTATAAATATTTTTGAGGCTAGTATTACTCACTTACCAAAACCAGAAAAAGATAATATAAGATAAAATATCATGAAAAAATTCTTAACAAGTTTTTTATATATATATATGTATGTAAATGTGTTATAGAGGTATAATATATAAATATAAATGTATCTATACACACTTATATAAACATATATGTAAACTAAAATATCATAAAAATAATCCTTAACAAGTTATATATATGTGTGTATATATATGTGTGTGTGTATGCATGTATGTCTCTATATAGATATAATATATAAATGTATTTATACAAACTTATATAAGCATATATGTAAACACATATGTGTTTACACAGTGTGTGTAGCTCACATGATGACTAACCAAGGGGATTATTTGAGAAATGCCAAAAAAACCCAGAAGATACAATTTATTTTCTCAAACTGATAAAGAGTATCTATGAAGAATTTACAGCGAACATTATACTTAATGATGAAAGACTAATTTTTTCCCCATAAAATTGAAAACAAAGCAAGGATGTCCACTCAACCACTTTTCTTCAACAATATTTTGTTCAACAAGAGATATTTATTTACTAATAACATAACCATGTATATAAAAATTGTAAGGCATCTTCAAAATACTGGCAATATTGAGTTTAGCAAAGTTATAAAGTACAGAATACCACAGAATTGATATGCAAAAACTATATACTAGAAACAAGCAGTCAGAAATTACAAAATAACAACATTATAATACACCCAGAAAATAAAATAATTAGAGATTTTTTAAAAAAACATGGCATTTCCTATTTACTAAAAACCATAACTGTTTGCAGAAATTAAAGAATATCTTAAGAGTTGGAGACAGATGCAATTTTCATGAATTGACATCTCTATTGTTAAAACGACAATTTTCCCTAATTTTTTCCATAGATTTAGTACAATGCCAATCAAAAACCTAGCAGGCTTTGTTGATTCTTTTGGTGTTTTTGTAGGAGAAACGGACAAACTGATTTAATTAGCTTGGTACAAAACTAACGGCAAAGCCAAAATTACTTTGGCACCAACCTAATAAAATTTATATGGAAGTATAAAGAACTTGAGCCCTCAAAATTGAAAAAAAGCAAAAACTACCAAACAACAAAGTTGGAGTACTTCCGTAGTACATAGTGTACTATGTGATTCCAATACTTATTTTAAAATTACAGTAATCAAGACTGTATGCTATTGGCATAATGATGTTTAAAAACATCTTGCCCAGTATTTCTTCAATTATTGTTTCTGCCTCAGTTTTTTTCTCAATGTCTTTAGGAATTCCAAATATGGCCCTTGAGTTTCAATAGAAAGGTTGAAGTATTTACCAAGACCCTATAAATTGAAGCTGAATTTTGAACTCTTTCTTCACAACATTGGTCAGTTGCTGAAATAGCTAATTAGGTCTTTTAGCCTATTACTTTCAGTTGAGTCTTTGGAGACATGTTGCCGTCATATGAATTAGGGAATTAGCCAAAGATTTGATGGAATTTTTGCATGCAAAATGTTGGCTCTCTTTCTTAGCTCTACACTTTCCTCAACTTTCTTGCTCCATTTCCAGCTAGCCTTGCAGTCAGCTTTGAACTCTGACCACTAAATTCTCAAATAAGACTGCTGATTTCTGCTTGAGTCTATTGTGTATGGAAGGACAGACTGAGACTACCATCAGGTCAAAGCTGGTTTCACATGGATCTCACCCACTGTGTTTCCTTCTTTCATGGGCCTTTTCCAGCCATTTTCTGGCTGCTTTTGGTCTTATTTAGTGGCTTCAAGCCATTGTTGATTATATATTTTTAGTGTTCATAACTGTTTTTAGTATTATCTGTTACTAGACACTTTGCTACTACCAGAGATACTATCTATATTAAATGTTTAAAAAGAAATTGATTCATGATAATAGTAGACACATATTAATAAGTTTAAATTTTTACTGCTTCACAGCTTGTGGATATGGTGGTGAAGGAGTATATATTTTATTAATTTTTAATTTTTGTAGGTACATAGTAGGTGTATATATTTATGGGGTACATAAAATATTTTGATACAGGTATACAATGCCTAATAATCACATGATGGAAAATGGGGTATCTATACCATCAACCATTTATCCTTTGTATTACAAACAGGCCAAGACACACTTTTAGTTATTTTTAATTGTACAATTAAATAATTATTGACTATAGTCACCTTGTTGTGCCATCAAACACTAGGTCTTATTTATTTTTTCTAATTTTTTTTTGTAACCATTAACCTTCCTCACCTCTTACCTCTCCCTACTACCCTTCTCACCCTCTAGAAACCATCCCTCCTCTATGTGTTCAATTGTTTTGATTTTTACATTCCACAAATAATGAACTTGATGTTTGTCTGTCTGTGCCTGGCTTATTTCACTTAACATCATGGCCACTAGTTCCATCCATGTTGCTGTAAATGACCATGATCTCATTCTTTTTATGGCTGAACAGTACTCCATTATGTGTATGTACTACATATTGTTCATTTTGTTCACTACATTCATCTGTTGATGGACACTTAGGTTGCTTCCAAATCTTGGTTATTGTGAACAGTGCTGCAACAAACATGAGAGTGCAGATGTCTCTTTGATATGCTGATATTCCTTCTTTGGGGTATATATTCGGCAGTCAGATTGCTGGATTATATGGTAACTCTATTTTCAGTTTTTAAGGAACTTCTAAACTGTTCTCCATAGTGGTTTTACTAATTTACATTTCCACCAACAATATACAAGGGTTCCCCTCTCTTGATATCCTTTCAGCATTTCTTATTGCCTGTCTTTTGGATAAAAGCCATTTTAACTGGGGTGAGATGATATCTCGTTGTAGTTTTGATTTGCATTTCTTGATGATGACTGATGTTGAGCACCTTTTCTTATGCTTGTTTGTCATTTATATGTCTTCTTTTGGGAAATGTCTATTCAAATCTTTTGCCCATTTTTAAATCAGAATATTAGACTTTCTTATAGAGTCATTTCATATTCTTATGTATTCTAGTATTAATCTTTTGTCAGATGGGTAGTTTGCAAATACTTTTTCTCATTCTGTTAGTTGTCTCTTCATTTTGTTGATTGTTTCCTTTGTTGTGAAGAAGCATTTTAAATTGATGTGATTCCATTTGTCCATTTCGCTTTAGCTGCCTGTGCTTTTGGGGTATTACTCAAAAATTTTTTGCCCAGAACAATATCTTGGAAAGTTTCTCTATTAAGGTGTTTATGATTAGCAAATTTGCTAATTTTCTAAAGGTGGGAAAGCTTAACAAGAATTAATATAAATGAAATCCCTGGACAAAAGTTTAGCTTAACCAAAAGGTAGTGGATTCATTCATTGAGACACCGACTATAAGCAGCTTTTATTCTTTTAACTGCCTGCCATAAGGATCTCATGTTCCCAAAAATTAAAATGTTTTTGTCTGACATTTGATTCATATTTTGACAAGCCTGTTTCCAATGAAAACGTTTTTCAAGGCACATCATTTGCCATGTTCCTAAAATTACCTTGGCAAATTTTTATTTAAGATCGGTTTCCATGAAAAATATCATAATGCATATAAATGTGTTTAGGAGTAGAGCTATCATTGATTGGAAGTGAAGGAGTTCCTTTGGTAGTTGTTTATTGAGTTACCAACATTATTCTTGCAACCAAAAGCAAATACCTAACCAGAATCTCTCAATATTGCAAAGAGGACACTTATTTTATCATGTGTTGAAATGAGATTAGTGTTCATGTGAGAGATTTGTTGTGAAACTTCCATATGTGGTGTCCAAATGTAGAATTTCCTGTGGAAGTTAGTGTTTACATGCAGTGGTCCAAGGGAGAGGTAGCACTGGTGGGTTAAATAATAGGTTAGAGATTTAAAAAATACTAGCCATTTTCTAAAAATGTTATTCTTCATATTTTACATGAGATTGATGAAACTCCAACTGTTCAAATAAAGGAATAGGTAAAGATAAGGTTGGCAGCTAATACTATATATATATAAAAGTCACCCTTTTATACTGTTAATATTGATAAGAAGATTATAACCTCTAGTCATAAGACCAATATTTCTTGGGAGGATAGACAACTGAGATGTCCATGAACAAATATAGAGCATAATCCAGAAGAAAGATTATTATGATCAGATTTGAAGAATTTATGTTGTGATTCTAGGTCTGCAACTAACTGTTAAAAATCATTAACATGGTAAATTTTAACATCTTTTAGGATTTGAGCATTTTCATTTTCTTTGGTTTTGTATTTTTAAATAAAAGGAAGAAATTAGATTGGAAAGTGTCTGAAACCCACATCATCTCTACAATTTTTTAAGTAAACAAAGATTAGGCAGATAAAATAATAAAAGTACTAGGGACTTTATTATATTATATATATTTTTTTATTTTTGAGTATTGACAGCCTAAGCAAAGATGAAGCAAAAATAGAATGATTAAAAGGTCAACTGAGACTTTATTTAATAGGGCAAAGTAGTGAAAAGGTCTCTCATGGGTGTGATGAAATGTTATTGGCAAATAAAAAAGGCAAGATTTTTTGATGCAAACTGGCCTTTTAAATCACCTGTGATAGAAACTTACGTTATAAATGATTGGCTCAAGGATTAACGATGTCAAATTGTGTCTGTCCAACATGTTCTCTGTTTTTCTATCAATTAATTAAGTCAACAAATTGCTGAGTGCTTATATATATATACGAAACACGTTTTTAGAGGTTTTTTTTGTTTGTTTTTGTTTTTGAGACGGAGTCTCGCTCTGTCGCCCAGGCTGGAGGGCAGTGGCCGGATCTCAGCTCACTGCAAGCTCCGCCTCCCAGGTTTACGCCATTCTCCTGCCTCAGCCTCCCGAGTAGCTGGGACTACAGGCACCCACCACCTCGCCCGGCTAGTTTTTTGTATTTTTTAGTAGAGACAGTGTTTCACCGTGTTAGCCAGGATGGTCTCGATCTCCTGACCTCGTGATCCGGCCGTCTCAGCCTCCCAAAGTGCTGGGATTACAGGCTTGAGCCACAGCGCCTGGCCTAGAGGTTTTTTTTAAAAAAAAAAAATTATTAAGCTTAATTCGTGTTCTCAAACATCTCAAAAAAGATACAAATTCAAGTGAAATTATTATTTTATAAATATATCAGCTGTTCTAACCATTATTAACAATAGTAATTAATCTATTGGGAGAAACAATTCCTTTTTACATTTTAACATCTCTGAAATTAAAATAGGCCATACAACAGATGGTGTCTTAGTGTTATGTCATAGTTTATTTGGTAATTTTTCATTTTTCCTCCTATGTGTTACATAAAATAATGATGCATCTTAAAATCAATGGTGTATGCATCTTCTTTAAAATATATTTTTAAAATACTAAAAACAGATAATCTATAAAATGCATGGTGAATTCTCATTTAGAATTGATTATGAGATCCCTGGTAGGTAGACTCACATCTGTGATTACCTTGACCTTATGCTTTCTACCATTGCTACCCAATAACAAACCTCAGCAATTCCAGGAAGGAACAAGTACCTCCGTGATTCTGTTTGAAACACTTGATTCTTCTCAGAGTTTAGTGCTCAGTGTTCTATATTGGATAGATTAATATAGAACATGCTCAGTGTTCTATATTGGAATAATTATAATGATCATTAATAATGATATAATGATTATAATGATTTATAATTTTTGAGGATCTAGTAAATGACAATATGCTAGTCAAAACTGCCAAGATTTCTTTGGTTTATTTCTCCCAAAACATCTTGCACAGTAAATATTATCATTACCTATACTTTACAAATGAGTGAATGGAGGCACAAAATGTTTAAGTTACTTAACTAAAGTCCCAGAGCAAATGGTTAATAGAGCAGGTTTCAAAGCCAGGCCTCTTCCCTTAATACTGCGTGACACTTACTCCCAGAAAAATATAGGGACAAACAAATTACCAGCAATAAAATAATAAAACTGATATAAATTAATTGACTGTTAAATTATTTTCTCATGAGGGAATTTTCAACATAGATTAGTCAATAATCTCTCCGATTTGAAAAAATGAATTGTGGCCAGATGCAATTGGCATAGTAGGGTTAATGATCTCTAGAAATCTGAGTAGAAAACGAATGGAAACAAAATCTACAATCAAGGAAGAATGCAAGTCTCTCAGGGCTGCCAGGAAAGATGGCCCAACTCTGAGTGTTCTAATGGAGAAAGTCAACAAAAGGCAAGAAGCCACCAACTAAGCTCATTACCTCGTGTATGTCCTTAAAAGCCCTTTGTTTCCTGAGCTTTTGATGACTCGAGAGAAGGAATTTTCACTTAGATGGCATGAAATCGAAGGGATGGAACTTAAAATAGACCACTTGTTCTTTCTGGCAGAGTGACAAATACAAATTCTGTAACTTGCTTGTCTTTCTTTAAGATACACATTTAAAAAGAATGCTTAATACACTGACAGATGCAGAGGGTGAATCCTATTGTGCTATTGATCAAACATTTATGTCATTTTTGTTTCTTTTAAAAGTATGAAGTATGATATTGTTACTTGAGTTTGAAAGGAAAATCATAAAGCTCTTGATATTTAAAACTGCTAAAAATAATCAGTCTTCTGTCAGATGACAGAAAGGTCACAGTTGTGATGCAAACCTTAAAATTCCATGCAATTCAGACTTCACAAATGGAAGGCTCATTGTAATCAGTGATAAACTTTAATTCATGCAAAAATATAGGCTAATGTCAAGTAGTCCTCCCCAAACTTTCTCAAACATATTATTAAATATAATGAACCTAGACATACAAATCTTTCAGTTTGGGGGAACAAAAGAATATTTTATGTTATTTGTTAGAATATTTAGCCACTTTCAAGTTTAAGAAACAGGAAATTTGGTTTAAGTAACAAAAAGTTAAGTTTACTCTTTGCCCGTGCAGCAATTACTTTTTCAGAAGGATTTCCAATTTAAACTATTAACATATTTGATTTTCAACTTCGGGAGCCATAAATAATTTCTAAATATTTAAGAAAAGTCTAGACTTCAGTTATACTGAATATATATCATCCTTGGATTGCATTTAAATGTCTGAATTTATTCAGAAATGCATCATTAATAGGTACAATACCTAACAGTATATTTAGTTATTTCACTGGTTATTTCCTATACCTACACATATGCATAGTATCATCTTCATAGTAGCCCATTATAACGTTCTGTAGAATGTCAAAATAAATAAGATTCCTGCTGACTATATTTTGAGAGAGAGCAGAACATTTTACACGGCCTTGTGCACAGGCAGTGAATGTATTTTTCTGTTCTTCCTATGTAAAAGTGAATGCTTCTGATTTTCATTATTGATATATTTTGAGAATTCATTTCCCAGATCAATAGCTACATAAAATGTCAGAAGCTGTGTGAATCACTTGAGTAAATATCTAATACCTAGTATGACAAATGTAACTAGTGATAGCACAATATTGTTTTATGGTAGTCAATCAACATTCACATGACCAATCTGGTTTCTGGAGAGGATGTGTTGATGACTTTAACAGAGAAATTGAGGAGATCATCACCTCTTCATTCTTTAAGATTTTGATAGTCACACTAATTTATGTAATTCCCTCTGCAATTTTATTTTATACTGATTCAGGGTTGGGAGAGGGCTCTTATAATAAAGGAAAATAAGAAACATAACTTTTCTATACATAACTGGGGACAAGGGAAATATATATAGGATAGATCTACTGACCCACTGGACCACTATGAGATAGGATATGGTAGTTACAAAAGTTCCTTAATATGTAATCTATTTGTTGCCAAAACAAGGACTATTCCCACACTTGGCTATACTGAGTTATGACTCTGTTTTCTGACCCAGAGGCATTGATGGGTGGCAGAGATGGGTCTTGAAGAGGGCAGGCATTATTCTTTAGGTGAGATATTTGCAGAGTATTCAGACAAGTGAAAGCTACTTTTCTCTTGAAAGGAGTAAAAGCTGTTTCTCTTGATCAAAAAGATCCTGGGAATCTATGGGTTGAAGATTCTCAGAATTCTCCCATGAAATAGCTTCTTCTCAGGTCTACAAATCCCACACTTTTCTTATCAGCGTCACAGGATGCAAGATTGATATACAAATATCAATTACTTTTCTTCACATAACAATAAAAAATTGAAACTTAAAAATCAGTCCCATTTAGAGAGCAGCAAAGAAGACAAATTACTTAGATATAGGTGTACACAATATGTGTGAAGTCTATGTGTTGAAAACTACAAAACTCTGATGAAAGATCAAAGAAGAACTTAAGTAAAAATAAAGATATATTATGTTCAAGATGGAAAGACTCAGCATTGTTAAGAGAGCAATTATTGCCAAACTGAACCAAAACTATAAGGTGATTTTATTCAAAATCTAAAATTTTTAAAGAAACTGTCAAATGCTTCTTCTGATATCCATGTAGACTAGAATCACCAACACAATTCTGGAAAAGAATTTTGTTTTAGTCCATTTTTATACTGCTATGAAGAAATACCCAAAACTGGGTAATTTATAAAGAATAAAAGGTTTAATGGACTCAGTTTAATATGGTTGGGCAAGCCTCACAATCATGGCAGAGGTTAAGGGGAATTAAAGGAATGTCTTACACAGCAGAAGGCAAGATAGTGTGTGAAGGGAAACTGCCCTTTTAATACCATAGGATCTCATGAGACTTATTCACTACCATGAGAACAGAATGGGAAAGACCCGCCCCCATGATTCAATTACCTTTCACGAAGTCTGTCCCACAACATGTGGAAATTATGCGAGCTACAATTCAAGATAAAATTTGGGTTGGGACCCAACCAAACCATATAATTCCACCACCGGCCCCTCCCAAAGCTCATATACTCACATTTCAAAACCAATCATGCCTTCCCAAAGGTCCCTCAAAGTCTTAACTCATTTCAGCATTAACTCAAAAGTCCACAGTCCAGAGTCTCACCTGAGACAAGGCAAGTCCCGTCTGCCTATGAGTGCATAAATTCAAAAGAAAATTAGTTACCTCCTAGATAAAATGAGAACATAGGCATTGGGTAAATACACCTGTTCCAAATGGGAGATATTGGCCAAAATGTAGGAGCTACAGGCCCCATGCAAGTGTCAAATCCAGCAGGGTAGTCAAATCTTAAAACTCCAAAGTGATCTCCTCTGACTCCATGTCTCACATCCAGGTCACACTGATGCAAGAAGTGGGTTCCCATGGTCTTGGGCAGCTCCACCCCTGTGGCTTTGCAGGGTACAGCCCTTCTGGCTGCCTTCACAGTCTGGATTTGAGTGTCTGCAGCTTTTCCAGGTACATGGTGCAGCCTGTTAGTGGATCTACCATTCTGACATCCGGAGGATGGTGGCCCTCTTTTCACAGCTCCACTAGACAGTGCCTGAGCGGGGACTACGTGCAGGCTCCGATACCACATTTCCCTTCCACAGTGACTTAGTAGAGTTTCTCCATGAGAGCTCCACCCCTACAGCAAACTTTTGCCTGGACATCCAGGCATTTCCATACATCCTCTGAAATCTAGGCAGAGGTTCCCAAACCTCAATTCTTGACTTCTGTGTACCTGCAGGCCCAACACCAAGTGAAAGCTGCCAAGGCTTGAGGCTTGCACCCTCTAATGCCATGGTCCAACCTGTACCTTGGCCCCTTTTAGGCATGGCTAGAGTGACTGGGATGCACGACACACCAACTTCCAAAGCTGCACACAGTAGAGGGGCCCTGGACCTGGCCCAGGAAACCATTTTTCCTTCCTAGACCTCTGGGACTGTGATAGAAGGGGCTGCTGCAAAGTTCTCTGACATGCCTTGGAGATATTTTCCCCAGAAAATGAGTTTTTCTTTCTTACTCCATCATCAGTATGCAAATTTTTCAAACTTTTATGTTTTGCTTCTTCTTGAACACTTTGCCATGTAGGAATTTCTTCTACGAGATACTCTAAATGATCTCTTTCAAGTTCAAAGTTCCACAGATCTCTAGAGCAGGGGAAAATCTCCCTGACATGTCCTGGAGACATTTTTCCCATTGTCTTGGTGATCAACATTCAGCTTCTTGTTACTTGTATTAATTCATTTTCACACTGCTAATAAAGACATACCAGAGACTGGGCAATTTACAAAAGAAAGAGGTGTATTGGACTTACAGTTACACATGGCTGGGGAGGCCTCACATTCATGGTGGAATGTGTAATGCATGTCTCATATAGTGGCAGACAAGAGAAGAGAACTTGTGCAGGGAAACTCCCGTTTTTCAAACCACCAGATATCATCAGATTTATTCACTATCATGAGAACAGCACAGAAAAGACCTGCCCCATGATTCAATTACCTCCTAACAAGTCCTTCTCACAACAGCTGGGAATTCAAGATGAGATTTGGGTAGGGACACAGCCAAACTATATCATTACTTATACAAATTTCTACAGCTGGCTTGAATTTCTCCCCCAAAAATAGAGTTTTCTTTTCTATCACATTATCAGGCTGCAAATTTTCCAAACTTCTATGCTCTGCTTCCTCTTGAATGCTTTGTCGCTTAGAAATTTCTACCACTAGATAACCTAAATTATCTGTCTCAAGTTCAACGTTCCACAGATCTCTAGGGCAAGGGCAAAATGCTGCCACTGTCTTTGCATAGCATGAGTGACCTTTACTCTAGTTACCAGCAAGTTCCCATCTCCATCTGAGACCACCTCAGCCTGGACTTTATTGTCCATATCACTATCACCATTTTGGTCAATGTCATTCAACAAGGCTCTAAGAAGTTCCAAACTTTCCCACACCTTTCTGTCTCATGAGCCCTCCAAGTCTCTAGGAAGTTCAAAATTTTCCCACATTTTTCTCTCTTCCTCTGAGCTCTGCAAACTGTTTCAGGCTCTGCCTGTTACTCAGTTCCAAAGTCACTTCTACATTTTCATATATCTTTTCAGCAGCATCCCACTCTTTCTGGTACTAATTTAATGTATTACTCTATTTTCATACTGCTATGAAGAAATACCCGAGACTGGGTAATTTATAAAGAAAAAAAGTTTAATGGACTCACAGTTCCACATGACTGGGAAGGCCTCCCAATCATGGCAGAAGGTGAAGGAGAATCAAAGGCATGTATTACATGGTGCAGGCAAGAGAGAGTGTTCAGAGGGAACTGTCCTTTATAAAAATGTCAGATCTCATGTGTCTTTTTCACTATCACAAGACCAGCATGAAAAAACACACCCCCTCGATTCAATTACCTCCCACTGGGTGCCTCGCACGACACGTCAGAACTATGGAGCTGCAATTCAAGATTAAATTTGGGTAGGGACACAACCAAGCCATATCAAACTTAAAGAGCTAGTACTACCTGATTTCAAGACTTACTGTAAAGCCACAGGAATCAAGATAGTATAGTACTGGTGGTGGGGGGGAGCGGAGCAAGATGGCCAAATAGGAACAGCTCCAGTCTCCAACTCCCAGCGCGAGCGACACAGAAGACCGGTGATTTCTGCATTTTCAACTGAGGTACTGGGTTCATCTCACTGGGGAGTGCCGGACGAGATCGGTGCCAGTCAGCTGCTGCAGCCCGACCAGTGAGAGCTGAAGCAGGGCGAGGCATCGCCTCATCTGGGAAGCGCAAGGGGGAAGGGAATCCCTTTTCCTAGCCAGGGGAACTGAGACACACAACACCTGGAAAATCGGGTAACTCACACCCCAATACTGCGCTTTAAGCAAACAGGCACACCAGGAGATCATATCCCACACCTGGCCGGGAGGGTCCTACGCCCACGGAACCTCCCTCATTGCTAGCACAGCAGTCTGCGATATCGCGGCAAGGCAGCAGCGAGGCTGGGAGAGGGGTGCCCGCCATTGCTGAGGCTTAAGTAGGTAAACAAAGCTGCTGGGAAGCTCAAACTGGGTGGAGCTCACAGCAGCTCAAGGAAACCTGCCTGTCTCTGTAGACTCCATCTCTGGGGACAGGGCACAGTAAACAATAACAAAAACAGCAGAAACCTCTGCAGACGCAAAAGACTCTGTCTGACAGCTTTGAAGAGAGCAGTGGATCTCCCAAAATGAAGGTTGAGATCTGAGAAGGGACAGACTCCCTGCTCAAGTGGGTCCCTGACCCCTGAGTAGCCTAACTGGGAGACATCCCCCACTAGGGGCAGTCTGACACCCCACACCTCACAGGGTGGAGTACACCCCTGAGAGGAAGCTTCCAAAGCAAGAATCAGACAGGTACACTCGCTGTTCAGAAATATTCTATCTTCTGCAGCCTCTGCTACTGATACCAAGGCAAACAGGGTCTGGAGTGGACCTCAAGCAATCTCCAACAGACCTATAGCTGAGGGTCCTGACTGTTAGAAGGAAAACTATCAAACAGGAAGGACACCTACACCAAAACCCCATCAGTACATCACCATCATCAAAGACCAGAGGCAGATAAAACCACAAAGATGGGGAAAAAGCAGGGCAGAAAAGCTGGAAATTCAAAAAATAAGAGCACATCTCCCCCGGCAAAGGAGCGCAACTCATCACCAGCAACGGATCAAAGCTGGATGGAGAATGACTTTGACGAGATGAGAGAAGAAGGTTTCAGTCCATCAAACTTCTCAGAGCTAAAGGAGGAATTACGTACCCAGCGCAAAGAAACTAAAAATCTTGAAAAAAAAGTGGAAGAATTGATGGCTAGAGTAATTAATGCAGAGAAGGTCATAAACGAAATGAAAGAGATGAAAACCATGACACGAGAAATACGTGACAAATGCACAAGCTTCAGTAACCAACTCGATCAATTGGAAGAAAGAGTATCAGCGATTGAGGATCAAATGAATGAAATGAAGCGAGAAGAGAAACCAAAAGAAAAAAGAAGAAAAAGAAATGAACAAAGCCTGCAAGAAGTATGGGATTATGTAAAAAGACCAAATCTACGTCTGATTGGGGTGCCTGAAAGTGAGGGGGAAAATGGAACCAAGTTGGAAAACACTCTTCAGGATATCATCCAGGAGAACTTCCCCAACCTAGTAGGGCAGGCCAACATTCAAATCCAGGAAATACAGAGAACGCCACAAAGGTACTCCTCGAGAAGAGCAACTCCAAGACACATAATTGCCAGATTCACCAAAGTTGAAATGAAGGAAAAAATCTTAAGGGCAGCCAGAGAGAAAGGTCAGGTTACCCACAAAGGGAAGCCCATCAGACTAACAGCAGATCTCTCGGCAGAAACTCTCCAAGCCAGAAGAGAGTGGGGGCCATTATTTGACATTCTTAAAGAAAATAATTTTCAACCCAGAATTTCATATCCAGCCAAACTAAGTTTCATAAGTGAAGGAGAAATAAAATCCTTTACAGATAAGCAAATGCTTAGAGATTTTGTCACCACCAGGCCTCCCTTACAAGAGACCCTGAAGGAAGCACTAAACATGGAAAGGAACAACTGGTACCAGCCATTGCAAAAACATGCCAAAATGTAAAGACCATTGAGGCTAGGAAGAAACTGCATCAACTAACGAGCGAAATAACCAGTTAATATCATAATGGCAGGATCAAGTTCACACATAACAATCTTAACCTTAAATGTAAATGGACTAAATGCTCCAATTAAAAGACACAGACTGGCAAACTGGATAAAGAGTCAAGACCCATCAGTCTGCTGTATTCAGGAGACCCATCTCACATGCAGAGACATACATAGGCTCAAAATAAAGGGATGGAGGAAGATCTACCAAGCAAATGGAGAACAGAAAAAAGCAGGGTTTGCAATCCTAGTCTCTGATAAAACAGACTTTAAACCATCAAAGATCAAAAGAGACAAAGAAGGCCATTACATAATGGTAAAGGGATCAATTCAACAGGAAGAGCTAACTATCCTAAATATATATGCACCCAATACAGGAGCACCCAGATTCATAAAGCAAGTCCTTAGAGACTTACAAAGAGACTTAGACTCCCATACAATAATAATGGGAGACTTCAACACTCCACTGTCAACATTAGACAGATCAACGAGACAGAAAGTTAACAAGGATATCCAGGAACTGAACTCATCTCTGCAGCAAGCAGACCTAATAGACATCTATAGAACTCTCCACCCCAAATCAACAGAATATACATTCTTCTCAGCACCACATCGCACTTATTCCAAAATTGACCACATAATTGGAAGTAAAGCACTCCTCAGCAAATGTACAAGAACAGAAATTATAACAATCTGTCTCTCAGACCACAGTGCAATCAAACTAGAACTCAGGACTAAGAAACTCAATCAAAACCGCTCAACTACATGGAAACTGAACAACCTGCTCCTGAATGACTACTGGGTACATAACGAAATGAAGGCAGAAATAAAGATGTTCTTTGAAACCAATGAGAACAAAGATACAACATACCAGAATCTCTGGGACACATTTAAAGCAGTGTGTAGAGGGAAATTTATAGCACTAAATGCCCACAAGAGAAAGCTGGAAAGATCTAAAATTGACACTCTAACATCACAATGAAAAGAACTAGAAAAGCAAGAGCAAACACATTCAAAAGCTAGCAGAAGGCTAGAAATAACTAACATCAGAGAAGAACTGAAGGAGATAGAGACACAAAAAATCCTCCAAAAAATCAATGAATCCAGAAGTTGTTTTTTTGAAAAGATCAACAAAATTGACAGACCACTAGCAAGACTAATAAAGAAGAAAGGAGAGAAGAATCAAATAGACGCAATAAAAAATGATAAAGGGGATATCACCACCGACCCCACAGAAATACAAACTACCATCAGAAAATGCTATAAACACCTCTATGCAAATAAACTAGAAAATCTAGAAGAAATGGATAATTTCCTGGACACTTACACTCTCCCAAGACTAAACCAGGAAGAAGTTGAATCCCTGAATAGACCAATAGCAGGCTCTGAAATTGAGGCAATAATTAATAGCCTACCAACGAAAAAAAGTCCAGGACCAGATGGATTCACAGCTGAATTCTACCAGAGGTACAAGGAGGAGCTGGTACCATTTCTTCTGAAACTATTCCAATCAATAGAAAAAGAGGGAATCCTCCCTAACTCATTTTATGAGGCCAACATCATTCTGATACCAAAGCCTGGCAGAGACACAAGAAAAAAAGAGAATTTTAGACCAATATCCCTGATGAACATCGATGCAAAAATCCTCAATAAAGTACTGGCAAACAGGATCCAGCAGCTCATCAAAAAGCTTATCTACCATGATCAAGTGGGCTTCATCCCTGGGATGCAAGGCTGGTTCAACATACGCAAGTCAATAAACGTAATCCAGCATATAAACAGAACCAAAGACAAGAACCACATGATTATCTCAATAGATGCAGAAAAGGCCTTTGACAAAATTCAACAGCCTTCATGCTAAAAACGCTCAATAAATTCAGTATTGATGGAACGTATCTCAAAATAATAAGAGCTATTTATGACAAACCCACAGCCAATATCATACTGAATGGGCAAAAACTGGAAAAATACCCTTTGAAAACTGGCACAAGACAGTGATGCCCTCTCTCACATCTCCTGTTCAACATAGTGTTGGAAGTTCTGGCTAGGGCAATCAGGCAAGAGAAAGAAATAAAGGGTATTCAGTTAGGAAAAGAAGTAGTCAAATTGTCCCTGTTTGCAGATGACATGATTGTATATTTAGAAAACCCCATTGTCTCAGCCCAAAATCTCCTTAAGCTGATAAGCAACTTCAGCAAAGTCTCAGGATACAAAATTAATGTGCAAAAATCATAAGCATTCTTATATACCAGTAACAAACAAACAGAGAGCCAAATCATGAATGAACTTCTATTCACAATTGCTGCAAAGAGAATGAAATACCTAGGAATCCAACTTACAAGGGAGGTAAAGGACCTCTTCAAGGAGAACTACAAACCACTGCTCAGTGAAATAAAAGAGGACACAAACAAATGGAAGAACATAGCATGCTCATGGATAGGAAGAATCAACATCGTGAAAATGGCCATACTGCCCAAGGTAATTTACAGATTCAATGCCATCCCCATAAAGCTACCAATGAGTTTCTTCACGGAATTGGAAAAAACCGCTTTAAAGTTCATATGGAACCAAAAAAGAGCCCGCATCTCCAAGACAATCCTCAGTCAAAAGAACAAAGCTGGAGGCATCACGCTACCTGACTTCAAGCTATACTACAAGGCTACAGTAACCCAAACAGCATGGTACTGGTACCAAAACAGAGATATAGACCAATGGAATAGAACAGAGTCCTCAGAAATAATACCACACATCTACAGCCATCTGATCTTTGACAAACCTGAGAGAAACAAGAAATGGGGAAAGGATTCCCTATTTAATAAATGGTGCTGGGAAAATTGGCTAGCCATAAGTAGAAAGCTGAAACTGGATCCTTTCCTTACTCCTTATATGAAAGTTAATTCAAGATCGATTAGAGACTTAAATGTTAGACCTAATACCATAAAAACCCTAGAAGAAAACCTAAGCAATACCATTCAGGACATAGGCATGGGCAAGGACTTCATGTCTAAAACACCAAAAGCAACGGCAACAAAATCCAAAATTGACAAATGGGATCTAGTTAAACTAAAGAGCTTCTGCACAGCAAAAGAAACTACCATCAGAGTGAACAGGCAACCTACAGAATGGGAGAAAATTTTTGCAATCTACTCATCTGACAAAGGGCTAATATCCAGAACCTATAAAGAACTCAAACAAATTTACAAGAAACAAACAAGCAACCCCATCAAAAAGTGGGCAAAGGATATGAACAGACATTTCTCAAAAGAAGACATTCATACAGCCAACAGACACATGAAAAAATGCTCATCATCGCTGGCCATCAGAGAAATGCAAATCAAAACCACAATGAGATACCATCTCACACCAGTTAGAATGGCCGTCATTAAAAAGTCAGGAAACAACAGGTGCTGGAGAGGATGTGGAGAAATAGGAACACTTTTACACTGTTGGTGGGATTGTAAACTAGTTCAACCATTATGGAAAACAGTATGGCAATTCCTCAAGGATCTAGAGCTAGAAGTACCATGTGACCCAGCCATCCCATTACTGGGTTTATACCCAAAGGATTATAAATCATGCTGCTTTAAAGACACATGCACACGTATGTTTATTGCGGCACTATTCACAATAGCAAAGACTTGGAATCAACCCAAATGTCCATCAGTGACAGACTGGATTAAGAAAATGTGGCACATATACACCGTGTAATACTATGCAGCCTAAAAAAGGCTGAGTTTGTGTCCTTTGTAGGGACATGGATGCAGCTGGAAACCATCATTCTCAGCAAACTATTACAAGAACAGAAAACCAAACACCACATGTTCTTTCATAGGTGGGAA
Source organism: Macaca mulatta (assembly GCF_049350105.2). Lineage (NCBI taxonomy): Eukaryota > Metazoa > Chordata > Mammalia > Primates > Cercopithecidae > Macaca > Macaca mulatta. The sequence goes on from NC_133409.1 coordinate 104,607,792, forward strand.
CTGAACAATGAGATCACTTGGACTCGGGAAGGGGAACATCACACACCGGGGCCTATCACGGGGAGCCAGGAGAGGGGAGGGATTGCATTGGGAGTTATACCTGATGTAAATGACGAGTTGATGGGTGCTGACGAGTTGATGGGTAAAGCACGCCAACATGACACAGGTATACATATGTAAGAAACCTGCACGTTATCCACATGTACCCTAGAACTTAAAGTATAAAAAAAAAAAAAAAGATAGTATAGTACTGGTGAAAACAGAAGCAAAAAAAAAAAAAAAAAAAAAAAATCAAAGGAACACTAATACGGTGAAACCCCGTCTCTACTAAAAAATACAAAAATCTAGCCGGGCGAGGAGGCGGACGCATGTAGTCCCAGCTACTCGGGTCTCGGGAGGCTGAGGCAGGAGAATGGCATGAACCCGGAAGGTAGAGCTTGCAGTGAGCTGAGATCCGACCACTGCACTCCAGCCTGGGTGACACAGCGAGACTCCGTCTCAAAAAAAAAAAAAAAAATACAGAAATAGAACAACTTATTTATGGACTTTTCATTTTTGACAATGTTTCTGAAGATAAATGCATGGGACGAGGATAGTCTTTTCAACAAATTTTGTTGAAGCAATTGATCGTCTATTTACACAAAACAAACCTCAACCATAATACGTACCACATAAAAATATTAACTCAAAATTGATTATAGACCTAAATATAAGACATGAAACTGTAGAACTTTTAGGAAAAACAAAACATTGTGTCACTGGGGCGGGCAAAGATTTCTTAAACAACACCAAAAGCATGATTAATACAATTTTTAAAATGATATATTGGAATTCGTCAAAATTAATAATTTTATTCAAAAGACAGTTTAAAGAATGAAAAGGCAAATTAAATTACAGAGGACAAAAATGTTTGCACAATACTTTTTTGGTAAGTTTTTATATTCTACATCATATATGACATTCTAAAAGGCAAAATATGTAGGTACAGACAACAGATTAGTGCTTGTCCTGGGCTCTAAGTCAGTGGAGGGGTTGTTTACAATGAACAATGGGAGGGTTTGGGAGGCAGTTGATGATTTTCTATATCTTTATTAATGGGGGTTACATTACTTTATGCATTTTTCAAAACTAGAGGAATCATAAACTCTAATGGGTACATTTTATATTTATGTTTCACCTTATTAAAATAAATAAGAGCGATGACAAGCTACTGGGAAATAAATGTAGCCTACCCAATATTTAATGTAACTGTCCTCTGCTTTGCTCTGCTCCTCTGGTGGGCTTCCTAATTGGCAGGTGCAAGCTGAGTTTTGGGCAGTATGCTTGCATTTTGACCTGGACAAGGCACTTAGATACAGCTTAGTTATTGACTTCTGTGTCACAAAGGGGGCTGTGAGCCACCCTGAAGCTTTTCTTTGGGTTTCCACTGGAGAAGCTGTGCAACATTCTGGCCATGATATGTAAAAAAATCATTTTGTTCATCATGGTAACTATAGTTTTCATAGAAAGATTATATTTGGGCAACATTATTTTTTAAAATGTCTTTTACTCAGTTAACTGCCAACTAAGTATAGAGAGGAAGTTAAAAAATAAGTTTTCTATAGAATTATATACTAATTAAAAAAATGTAAAATCATTTAAATTTTTAACCATGTTAAAGGGAGTGTCATGGCCCAGAGCGTTATTCTTAGAAGATGCCAGCCTTACAAAGACCCATCAGAGTAAGCAAGTCTAGAGGCAAGCAGTTAAAAATGATACACTTCTAACTATGCACTTCAAGGTGAAATAGATTTTATAGAAAAAGCCATATATGACAAAAATCTAAACTTTCAGAACTAGATGAATTGATGGATAGCATTACAAAATGACAGCTAATAGAACATAATTCAAAATCAAATGAGTTTTGAAAATAGAGCATCAGGGTCGGGTGTGGTGGCTCATGCCTGTAATCCCAGCACTTTGGAAGGCCGAGGCAGGCAGATCACGAGGTCAAGAGATCGAGACCAACACGCTGAAACCCCGTCTCCACTAAAAATACAAAATCTTAGCCTGGCGTGGTGGCAGGCACCTGTAGTCCCAGCTACTAGGGAGGCTGAGGCAGGAGAATGGTGTGAACCCGGGAGGCGGAGCTTGCAGTGAGCCAAGATCGCGCCACTACACTCGAGCCTGGGTGAGAGAGCCAGACTCCATCAAAGAAAGGAAGAAAGAAAAGAAAGAGAAAATAGAGCATTTGGCAGAGAGCATCATCCATATGACCCTTCACCTGGGTCATATTCTCATTGTGGCTTCCAGGGTTTTTTTCTCTATCCTTTCGTTCAATTTGAGTTTGTTTGTTGCATTGAAACTAATGGTACTTTTCATGAGACAAGAATCTTTCATTTTGCAGTATCAGAAAGTACATATGAATGACCCCAAGAATACTGTCTCTGAAGAAATTTTTGTGAAACTCACAAAATTAAGTAGTAGTGACACATTATTAGTCAAGGGTCTTTCCTCTTACCTCATAATCCTATCACATGAACATGATAGTAAATTACTTATATAGTTTAGCTCTGTGTCCTCACCCAAATCTCACCTTGAATTGTAATCCCGATAATCCCCATGTGTCAAGGTCAGGACTAGATGGAGATAAGTGGATGATGGGGGAAGTTTGCCCCGTGCTATTCTCGTGAGAGTGAGTGAGTTTCATGAGATCTGATGGTTTTATAAGCATCTGGCATTTCCCCTGCTGGCACTCAATTCATTTTGCCATCGTGTGAAGAAGGTGCCTTTCTTCCCCATCACTTTCTACAATGCCTGAGACCTTCCCAGCCATGTGAAATTGGGAATCAGTTAAACCTCTATATAAATTACCAAGTCTCATGTATTTTCTCATAGCAGTGTGCGAAGGAGTTAATATAGTTTACTTCAGGAATGATTCAGCCTTCAAACAAATGTACTGCTGAACATCCAGACAATCAAAACAGACAGACAAGCAAGCAATAAAAACATCATGAAAGATTTTTTCTGTCTTCAAAATTAGTTTGGATTACCTCTAATTTTTAGTTCAGGAAATTTTTATCACTTAAGTGATTATACTTTCATTCAGTGGAAAATTTTCAGATTCGTAGCTCTCAGGAAAAGTTGATGTAATATTTTTTAAATTATCTATTTGTCAATTTTAATAATATTAAAATAATTTTAATATATATTTTAGAGAGTTTTAGTAATATTTCCCCTTAATACAAAAAATGCAATCCTACTTTCTTAGTTATAAAAAATTAGGATGCAAAATAGGACCAACATTGCAGAGAGACTAGTTCAAAGAATCATCTTCTGGTTATAGATTTATTCATTTTAATCAGGAGAATAAAACATGCTTTTGATGTTTTTATGAGACAGTTTAGATTTATATTTTGTTTTGCTAATGGGCAAACAACAAATTTACCAGGAGTTTTATGGAAGGTTCCTTGTTTTCTTCCACTATAAATCAGTAATCTTTGAAAGTTAGAGTTTATTTTAACATTCATGACATTTCATTTTAAAATACTAACTTGCAAATAATGTTTTTCTCAAAATTTATTTTCGGATGGTAGTCTATTTTTCTGTTATCTTACTCTTTAGAAGATCAGTAATATTTGAAGGTTACGTCGTTTTCAGGCCATAGAGCAATTCACGGGATAAATTTGCATTTGGACTGCTGAACTATTGCCTATGCAGGTGATTAAAAAAAACAGAAGCTTGATAAAAAACATCTTCAAAAACCTAAAAATGATAAATAAATGGAAAAGAAAATGTCAGATTGACATTTATGTTTTAATTTTGAATATTTTAATTATCCTTCACTTCATATAAGCATGCCATTTTACATTTCCCATCATTATATTTCACACAAGAAGTATTAATTTGTTCTTCCACAGTATCTATATACATTGATTTTCTTTCTGAAAGCAATTTGTGTGTAAATAGTTGCCTGACATCTTAGAACTCCCGCTTTAAAAACCTACCGTCTTTTTTTAATGGAATATACCATTTCTAACAGAAAAAATTCTGAGTTCTAAATGTATACAAGGATGTGAAGACTTTATAATAGATAAAACATATCAACTGGATTTCTAACTTTTATTTATCTTCAAGATAACTTCAGCAAAATTATATTTTCCTATTGTGGTTTTTAAAATAACAAAAATATAAATTAAAACCGTTATTTTCAAGTATTGTAGCAGAGCATTTACACACTGTTTATAAGATGCTAATAGATCAAGCTTTTAAAAATATTTTGATAATTTGATAATATTTTGAATAATTAACCTATGTGAGGCAAAAACTGAGAGAACTGCAAGGAGAAACAGACAAATCCAGTAATACAGTGGGAGCCCTCCAAATGTTTCCCTTGGTAATTAATAAGATCAGCAAAGTAAAATCAGGAAGGGCAAAGATGACCTGAGCAGCACTATCAATTAATTTCACCTAATTGATATTTTTAGAATACTTCATCCAACAATAGCAGAATACTAGTTCTTCTCAAGCTCACATGAACATTCACCAAGAACAATCACATTCCGAGCCATTTAAAAACTATATATATATATATATGTATATATTTAAATAATAGAAATGAAAGTATGTTCCTAGATCTCTAGGGAATCAAACTAGAAATCTATAACAGAGAGGTAGCTGGAGAACCCTCAAATATGTGAAAATTAACGCATTTCAAATAACTCATAAGTCACAAAAGGGGATGCAAGAGAGGTTTTTGAAATAGTTTGAACTAAATAAAAATAATATCAAAGTATGTGGAATGCATAGAAATCAGTGCTTAAAGGGAAATGTATAACATGGAGTGCATATATTAGAAAATAATAAATTTCTAATATCAATAACCTCTAGCATCCACCTCAGGAAGCTAGAGAATGAAAAGCTAATTAACACTAAAGCAAGAAATAAATAATAAACAGAGTAGAAAACAAGGAAATCAATACCAAAACACAATAGATTAAAATAAACTAAACCAAAAGTGAATTCTTTGAAAAGATCAATAATATTGATAGGTCTCTAGCCAGGCTAACACAGGAAAAAAACAAGAGACAGCGATATAGCAAAAATTACCAATGTCAGTAATGAGAGAGAAATCATTATTACTAATCCCATGGACAGTAAAATCATGATAAAAGAACATTAAGAACAACTGTAGGCTTACAAATTTGATAAATTGAATGAAAACAGATTAATTCATTGAAAGACACAAACTACCAAAACTCACACAAGGAAAAATAGCTGAAATAGCTACAGTAAGCTACTGTGTTCTTGGTAAAATAATAGACATATAGATCTATGGACCAAAATCGAGAGCTCAGAAATAGGCCCGCATAAAGGCAGTCAACTTTTTTTTTTTTTTAAAGTCACAAAGACAATTCAATGGAGAAAAGATCATTATAAACCAATGGTGCTGGAATGAGTGTAAATACAAATGTGAAAAATTAAATCTAAAGCAAATATTACGACCTACATAAAAATTATTTATAGACCTAAATGTAAAATGCAAAACTATAAAACTTTTAGATATGAACATAGAAAAAATATTTATGATGTAGGGTTTGATTATGAGTTTTAGATATAAACTGAAGCATAATTCATGACAGGAAAAAAGTATGCTAGACTTGAGTAAAAGCTTCTGCACTGTGAAAGTTACTGGTAAGATAATGAAAACTCAAGACAAAAGTGAGAAAAAATATTTGCAAAATACACATCCAAATGGACTTATATTCAAAATATACAAAGAACTCTTAAAACAATAAGAAACAAATGAAAAATCATGGGCAAATAATCTGAACAGGCACCTCATGCAGAAAAAATATATAGACAGGTGGAAAGTAAGTGTATGACAAAAATGTTTAATCATCGTTTTTCACTATGAAAATGAGAAATTCAAACAAAAAATACATTCCACTGCACACGTATTAGAATGTCTAAAATCACAAACCTGATTTTACCAATTGCTGGTGAAGTTGAAGAGCAACGCTTTTCGTTTAATGCACGTGGGAATACAAAATCGCTTAGCCACTTTTGAAGACATTTGAAAATTTCTTATAAAGATAAACATAACCTTATGCTCCAGCAATCATTATCCTAGGTATTTATGCAATTAACAGAAAAATTCATGTTTACATAAAATCCAACATGCAAATTGTATAGCAGCTTTATTTATGATTGACCAAAACTGGCAACAATAAAAATGTCCTTCAATAGAGGAATACATACATAAGCTATGATACATTCATATAATGGGATACTATTTAATAATAAAAAGAATGAACTATCAAGCCATGCAACAATATGAATGAATATTAAATGCATATTGCTGAGTTAAAGAAGCCTGTCTGAAAAGGCTGCATAGTATATAACTCAATGTACACACATAATGTGGAAGGTCAAATTCTAGAGACATTAAACAGGTCAGTGGTTGCTTTAGGTTCAGTGGCAGAGGGAATCTTGTAAAAGTAAAGCACAAGGGATTGTTTTAGGACTATGAAAATATTCTGTATGGTACTATAATAGTGGATGTATAACATTAGGCATTTGTCAAAATTCATACGTCTTTATAGCATGAAGTTAAATTTAATTCATGCAAAATTCAAAGAAAAAACAACTAGGAAGTCAGGAAATTCCAGTATAGAATACAGATTCTCAAAAAATAATCTAATTGTACTAAAATATATGCAATAACCTCTTTGAGGGGAGTGTGGGGAAGATAATAATGAGCTAAGTAACTTTGAAAATGATTGAGGACTATAAAAGAATAAAGACAGAAAAAATTGTACATAAACATTTTGCTCTATTTGATTAGGTTGTTTCCTGTAACAATTTCTGAAACTACTCTGTGTATACCAGAACTGAACAATTAAGTAAATGAATGTGGGATGGTACAAGTTATGCCTTCTTACTGATGTTGGAAGGCTTTAGGCAAGCAAGGGAAGAGAGCTTGAATGTTCCATTTGGTAATGGAATAGAGTTAGACAAATCAGTACCAACTCATATATAGCATAAGATGGATACAGAAGGTAACATATAAAAATACTTCTACATATATATAAACATAGTATACATGCATATTACGCACTGAATGTTGAAATCTAGTCCCCAGTGTGATGGTGTATGGAGTGAGGCTTTGAGGAAATGATTAGGTCAAGTGATTTAGGTCATGAAGGTAGAGCCCTTATGAATGCGATTAGTGCCCTTATGAGAATGGGTCAGAAAGCTAGGTTCCTCCTTTTCTGCCATTTGAGAGTCCATCCAGATGATAGCCATCTGCAACCTGAAAGAGCGCTTTCACCAGAACCTAGCCATACTGGCACCATGACCTTGTAATACTAGTCTCTAAAACTGTGAAAAATAAATTTCTGTTGTTGATTAAGTCAACCAGTTTATGGTATTCAATATAGCAACCCTGCGCTTGCCAAGACAATGCATCTATTTCCTTGCTCTGTCAGCTGGGAAAGGCTTGAAGAAATGTTTCCTCAATAGCAATAAGAATACCTAGCAACTGCACTCTGAAAGCAAGGGCTGTATATACTGACTGACTTACATAAAGTACAATGTGGAAAGGTGGGAAAAGAGTAACTTGACAGTAGAGAAACCTGACAAACACCGTCAGCCAAGGGATCAAGGTCCACATCAGCAGTGATGTTATGTTGATACTGTGTATCCCTTGATACAATGTGATGCAAGTGGCACATCAGCTCTGTACTTTACATCTTTCTCCTAAAAACCAGCAGCCTTAGTGTAATCATGAGACAATTGAGGGAGATTCTGTGAAATACATGACCAGTACTCCTCAAAAGTGTCAAGATCATCAAAAATAAAGAAAGTATGGGACACTATCACAGCCAGGAGGATCCTAAGGAGACACGATAACTAAATGTGATGAGGGATCCTTGATGGGATCCTGGAAGAGAAAAAAGACATTCGGTAAGACTAAAAAACTCTAAATGAAACGTTCACTTTAGTTATTAGGCATCAATATTAGTTCATTAATTGTGACAAATGTACCATACTAATGTAAGGTATTACTTTAAAATGGAGGAAACTGGGTGTAGCTATATGGAATATCTCTAAACTATCATCACAACTTTTTTAGTAAATCTGAAACTATTTAAAAATTTTAAAGTTCATTTATAAAGAGATTAAAGAAGAAAATGGCTCAACATGATTAGTCACTAGAAAAATGCAAATTAAGATCGTGATGAGGTGTCATTAAGCAGTCATAAGAACAGCTAAAATAAAACACAGTGACATTAGCAAATGTCAGTGTGGCTTTGGAGAAACTAGATATCTCATCCATTTCGTAAAGAGATGTAAAATGGTACAGAAAGTTTGGAAAATAGTTTGACAGATTTTTAAGAACTGAATACACAGTTTTGATATGCCACAGAAATTGTAATCCCAACATAAATAAATCATCATAATTAAATCACAATATAATTAAAATCACTATTGCTCCTAGGGTAAAAACCTCTATAACATGTTTTGCCCTGGATACTGTAGGCAGCTGTTACATAACTGTAAATATCTGTGTATCTAAACACAGCTAAACACATAAAAGGTACAGTTAAAATATGGTACTATAATTGTATGGGACCACTGTCACACAGATGGTTCATAATTGACTGAAATGTCATAATGTGGCACATGATGGTATTTTAACTCTTCATTCTAGCATTCCCATACATAAAATGTCTATAATAGAATATTTAATTGAAACATTTAAATAGTGTCTATTGATTTTGCATTATATAAATATTGTTTATTGTTGGCCTTGTAGTGTGTTACAATGTTTCCATTCTTCATTATTGTGTGTTCTTCACGAAGTTAATACCTACTTATTTAAAATTATTTGGCTGTATTGATAACTAGAGTAAACTATGTATTACTATTATCTTTCATAGCCTTTGATATAATTTTCCAGTAGTGAAATATCTCAGATTATTGACCACTTTAATTTTTCGCTTCAGATAGCATCCTACCTCAGCTCTCTCTCTTCTTACTCAGATTGGATTTATTTCGTAGTTATAAGATCCTGAAATTTTCTTTCACTTTTTTGCTAAGAATTTTATTAACCTTTTTCTTTTGATGCCTGTGATTTGGATCATACTTTTTTCTCATTCTTGCTTATTCCATTATTTTGGTGGGATATATTCTCACTGGGTTTCCCAGGAAAGGTTGAATAAGATAAATAATTTTGTAGACCATATACTTGTAAAGACAGTCTCCTCATCCGTGATTAATTATTTAGCTGGATATAGAATCCAGGTGTTTACAAGATTTCAACTGTTGCTATTGAAAACCATAATGCCATTCTGATGCCTGATCTTCTGTACAGAATCTGTTTTGTCAGCCATTTTTCTGCCTCTCTGGGTATTTCACAATGATATGATTTAATAATGGTTCGCTTATAAAGAATTTTCATCAATCTCCTTCTTTCTAGCTCACAGGTCACCCTTTCCCTAGAAAACAGGCATCTCATGGTTTTATTTGTATACATTTAAGGGGTACATGTGCAGTTTGATTACATAGATATGTTGCATAGTATTATAATCTGGAATTTTAGTGTAACCATCACACCTGAATAGTGTACATTTGCACTCATTAAGTAATTTCTCATTGCTCATCCTCCTCCCATCATCCCACTATTATGAGTCACCAATGGCTATTATTCCACATTCTATGTCTATGTAAACACATTATTTAACTCTGCTTATAACTGAGAACATGTGATATTTGACCTTCCATTTGAGTTGTTTGCCTTAGGATAATGGCTTCCAGTTTCATCCATGTTGCTGCAAAAGACATAACTACATTCCTTTTTATGCCCAAGTAGGGTTCTAGTGTGTGTGTGTGTGTGTGTGTGTGTGTGTGTGTGTATTACAAATTTTCTTTATCCCATAATCCGTTGACAGACAGGTTGATTCTGTATCTTTGCTACCATAAATAATGTTGCAATAAGCATACAAATGCAGGTATCTTTTTGATATAGGGATTTTTGTTTCTTTGGGTAGATACACAGTTATGGGATTACTGGATCAAATGGTAGTTCTTTTTTCAGTTCTTTGAGAAATCTTCATACTGTTTTCTATAGAGGCTTTACTAATGTACATTCCCACCAACAGTGTATACGTGTTCCCTTTTTGCTGCATCCTTATCAAAATCTTTTTTTTAAATCTTTTTACAAGTGGATATTCTGCCTGCTATATCTCATTGTGGTTTTAATTTGTGTTTTTATGATAATTAATGACATTGAATATTTTAATATGTATGTCTTATTTTGAGAAAATGTCTTTTCATGTCCTTCGTCTACTTTTTAATGGGGTTATTTTGTTGTTATTCTTAAGTTATTTGAGTTCCTTGGAAATTCTGGATGTCAGGCCCTATGTGAGATTCATAGTTTGCAAATATTTTCTTCCATTCTGCAGGTTATCTGTTTGCTCTGTTGATTATATTTTGCTGGCTAGGCAGAAGATTTTTAGTTTAATAAGTAACATTTGTCTATTTGTATTTTTGTTGCTTGTGCCTTCAAGGTCTTAGTCATGAACTATTTGCCTAGGCCAATATCTAGAAAAGTTTTTTCCTAGGTTTTATTCTTCTATTTTAATCATTTCAGGTCTTATTTAAGTCTCTGATCTATCTTGTGTTTTGCATATGATGAGAGATAGGAATCAACTCTCATTCTTCTGCATATAACAATCCAATTCTCTTGGCACTATTTATTGAATAGGATATCCTTTCCCCACTGTATTTTATTTTTTTTTGTCAAAGATCAGTTGGCTGTAGATATGTGGCTTTATTTCTCAGTTCACTATTCTATTCCATTGATCTATGTGTCTATTTTGTCTTCCAGTACCATGCTGTTTTGGTTACTATAGCCTTGTGTAACTTGAGGTCAGGTAATGTAATGCCTCCAGCTTTGTTCTTTTGTTTAGGATTACTTTGGCTATTTGGGCTCTTTTTTGGTTCCATATGGATTTTAGGATTGTTTTTTCTAATTATGTGAAAAAATGATATTGGTAATTTGAAAGAAATTACATTGAATCTGCAAATTTTATTTGGACAATATGGTCATTTTAATGCAATTAATTCTTCTGATCCATGAGCATGGGATATTTTTCCAGTGGTTTGTGTCATCTACAATTTCTTTCATCAGTTTTTTGTAGATTCCCCTGTAGAAAGCTTTCATCTGCTTGGTTAAATATCTTCCTAGGTATTTTATTTATTTATGTATTTATTTATTTAGTAGCTATTGTAGATGGGATTGCCTGATTTGGTTCTGAGCTTGATTGTTATTGGTACATAGAACTGCCACTGAATTTTGTGCAATGATTTTGTATCCTGGAACTTTACTAAATTCATTTGCCATGTCTAAGAGTTTTTTTTTGGAGAAGTCTTTAGGATTGGCAAGTATAAGATTACACTATCAGCAAATACATCTTTGTGGAGTTTTGTAGTATAAATAGACTTATTGTTTGTTAATATCCCTTTTGCAGTGACTTGGAACTGTATTCGCTCAGTTGGTTAAAAAACTCACCAGCTTTCTCTAGCCCTCAAATTATTGACATGTCTTGTGCTTTATTATTTGTTCTCTTCTGCTTTCATCCTTGCATAATTACAACTGTTTTTCTTCAAATGAGACTCAATAAGGGAGATGACATGAGTGTACACATTCTGTCTGCTACCTTAACTGCAAGTTAATTCAACAACTCTTAAATTTATTTTATTAACATAATTACCATAAAACATTCAAGTCAGTTATTTTTTCTGTTAATTCAATCACTCTTTAAGTTTTTTATTTTGTCTTTGTTTTAAATAAACTGACTATAAATATGAGCCTTTATTATATGAGCCATATATTTGCTAGCATGTGTAGTAGCGATAATTAATCTAATAAGACATGCAATAATCTGTTTTGAAAAATGAGTTGTTTCAGTAAACTAAAAACTTACTGAAAATCGTTTCATTATTTTTTGCTTGAAATCTTCCTGAATTCAGTTCCACTTACTTTTCATCTTAAAGAGGATTGTGTTTACTGAATGAATATTCTTTTAGCTATTGTTGATAATCTCTATTCAGCAAAAACTAATTGATTTACTCAACAGCAAAAATAACATTTCAGGTACTGTGGAGACATGTAAGATAGGGTGTTTTATATATATATATATATATATATATATGTGTGTGTGTGTGTGTGTATATATATATATGCGAGATCACCATTAAGTTGATAATTTTTCTCTTGCCTTTGCTAACTAAACTTAGAGCTGTAATTCTAATTTTACTTCTTCTTGGCTGTTTGTTAAATCCTTTATGATTTACTATTGTCTATAAACTAAAAAAAAATAAAATTTCCAGTCAAAACACTTATTTATGAAAAAATTGAGTCTATTTCTGTAGTACTAAGAGCTCATATCTCTAAGGCAGTTTAAATAAAATAATATAGTATATAACAGATGTTTTCCTCAGAGCTTTTTTTTCCTTCATTTCTTCTGGGTTTCCAGATGGGTCTTAATTGTTTTTCAATAGAGTTTCCTTCATCAGGATATTACAGTTATCAGCAAATACTCATTGAATTAAGATTGAATTATCATAAGAAGAATTCTTTTTGATGGTAAAGTAAAATCTTTTAAGTTGGTTGAATAATTTATAGAATATTTACTAAGAAATTCTAGTAAAAAGCACAGTCTCTGAGGTTAGACTCCTTTCTCAGCTTCACTTCATACTGGCCAGGTGACCTGGGCCAAGGAATTTAACTTTTCTAAACTTTGGTTCCCTCATCTTTAAAATAAAGATTTTAATTTCTTTCCCACAAGGTTTTAGTAAAGATTAAGTCAAATAGTCCATAGTGCATTGCTTTCCATGGGGTAATATCTCCATAATCATTAGTTGTTACTATTTTCTTGTTTTGTGTTAAGGATTGAACTAGGTATGGGTGATGAGCAAAACAGCCACATTCAATGACCAGAAGTATGAAACATGATTAGTCCTAGGATAGACTAGTAAATGCATGTGGTTTGTCTATAGACTGGTCTGAATTTATGATCTCGTTTTGGGGCTATCTGTTACTTTTGGCAAGTTATTTAACCTCTCAAAGTCTCAGCTATCTCAATTATAAAATGGTTATTCTAGCAACACCTTCATTTGGTTGTCATGACAAATGTATAAGAAAATGACCATAATGTGAGTAATGTAGTCTACTTCACAAAGACGTGGATAATTATGTCAGTATGACATTAATATTTATTCCTGAAACAACATGCAAAATTTTAATCCGTTAATGGTGTATATTCATCCATTGTTCATCATTTAAGAGTGATACACATATATAAACATTGATGTTTTATACACATTTTGTGAACCACATAACATAATTAAAAGTATGCTTTAATTATAATCTGGTCTTTAAGTCACACCTTCTGAGAACTGTTTCCATCGATGGGGAGTAGGTTTTGAATAACATAGTGGTATTCTATTTTTAGGCACCAATTTAAGAGGATTGTACCTCTGAGGGGAAAAAACTACTTAGAAAGTTTTAGTATGGGTTCTGTTCTTACTGTGAGATGTAAATTTTGTTTTCTTTTCTAACAGGGAGTAGAGACTTTCCATGTGCTCTTTCTCATCCCAGCTCTCCTGAATGTGAATGTCCAAATTAGTCACCAGGAACATAGTGAAATTAGCACAAAGCTTTCATTATTGCTGTGAATAATAACAACCCAAATTTTGCTGTTTAATTTCTAAATGAAAACAAGTGTTACTTTTTACAAAATAAATAATGTGAAATTATTGCTTGCATATCTTCCTCTGCAAGTAAACATGACCAATATTTATTCATAGCTTTCTGCATGGTATCAACATAGCAAACAATTCAGTGCATTTGATTTTGTAAGAAACTTAATCAGATTATTATACCACATTTTGAAAATCAGATAATTTGTTAAGTTAAAATTTCATTTTTATAGCATGTTTTCATGACATTACATAGACTGAAGCCTATTAGAAATGCTCATGTTCATTATCCGTTGCATATTTTAATTGAACTTTACAACAAAAGAACATTTCTTTGAAGATGAAAACTATTTTTACTTTCCATGTCTATAAATATGATTTAGTTGTTCTGATTCTACCAAATAATTCAGAACTTAACCATATCAGATAACTGGAAAAAAAATTAAATGTTCCAAATTCTCTCCATTTCCCATGTAGAGAAATAATTTATATTAATTCTTATAATAAAAAGAAACATGAAAATAACACTGAGGTTGGAGTCAGGGAAATCTCCACCCCAAATTAAATAGGGATTTGTGAATAAACATACAAGCAAAAATCTGAAAAAAACAGCAATAGGGAAAAAGAGTAAATTATATGTAAATTTTCAAAAGGATACAGAGAGAATATGAAAAACTTTTATGCTTTCCCTTATATTGTCTTCAATATTTCTAACATAGCTAATGTTTTGTCAAATTTTGGCAAATAGTGAGTTTTGCCAAATAACAAGTGAGGATTACACAAACTATATTTCTAATAAAGTAATTGCTGTATGCAAAAATCAATGAAGTAAATGTAAAGATCATCAGTTGAACTCTCCTATTTTACAGATGAACAAACAGGCTAGGGAGGTTAATTGAAGTCATGGAGAACGTCCTGTGAGTTACTTGCTGAACTAGAAATAGAACCCATGTATGTGTTCAAGTTCCTTCATGCTTCACATCACTGGGCCACTTTGTATCAAAATATTTCCATTCTCTGATTTTTCAACAAAATTTTAAAATATTATCTACCAACACATTTTCTTCAATCTATAGCAAAACTTTTTAAAGAAATTATCTAGACCAATGATCTCTCAACTGGGATAGACAAAACCCAGAAGTTGTGCAGTAAACTATGTAGTGAACTGGTCACTATAGTGCAAGAAAAAATACTGTAACTTCTACTTACGTTTACTTTTATCTCCAGATAAAAAAATTAAAGTTCTCAAACAATGTATATTAGCATATATGTTGGATGACAATTCCTCTTACTATGTTCAGAGTAATTTTAGCTCCTGTTTTCCAATAAAATTGTTAGATAATGTTTCCTTTCACTTTCAAAATTGGCCCAGTTGAACAATAAGTTATTTGGCTAACAAGTAAAATGTGTATACGAACACATACAAAGTATTCTAATGAGACAGTAGGTGCTTGACAACCTGGAAGGGTCCACTATATCACTTCAATATGTTTCAACACATCACCATTAACTTAACATAATACAAATGGAAAATGCTTGAAAAATATTACTGAAAAAAATATAGATTGATGTTTACAATAATAATGTAAGCATGAAAAAACAATCAGAAAGTAGCAGAAAGGATACTTTTAACCTTTAAACTCCTAAAGCTATTTGTCGGTCCTACAATAAGATGAAAATTGAAAAGAAATTAACTACAGTAAGCAAGATATTTAAAAACCACGAAACCAAACACTTTGTCCTAGGAAATGTTTGAACACTCAATAGATATTGATTCAGTTCATCTTTATCTCTGTAGGATAGGTATGACTATTTTCTTACTTTTGACTTGTGATGAAACTGAATCACAAAGATTTTCAATAACTTTTCCAAAGCCATGTAGCTATTCTTCCTGAAGACCATCTGAAAGATTTTTGAAAGTATCATATTAATAGAGTAGTATATTAATATTATTCATATAAAAGCATTGTATAAACCTAAGGCACACAGATTGACCCTATGTTTATGGCCTATAGAAATGAAAACAGCCCATTCTATTCTTAGAATTTAATATATAGATTTATTTGCAAAAATATGAAATGATCATATATACATTTATCCATTGCAGCATTTTTTGTAATGGGAACTTTTGGAAACAACCCAACTGTCCACCCCTTGGGGATTAAGCAAATTGCAGCAAAAACAACAAGAAAAAGACAGCTATACAAAAGAATTAGAACATCGATATGTAGATCCAGTGTTACTATTTCTATCTTGATAATGAAAAGCAAGATACAAAACACAGTGTATAATAGGCTTTTTTTTTTTTTTTTGGTAAAATGATGCAAAGTAATCTATGTTTACATTTCAATGTGCATTCATAAAGACATTCTGGAAGTTAAACAAACAAACAAACAAAAGGCAGGAAAGGATCAGTGGTCACTTTAAAAAGGATTAAGGAACAGGGATGTCTAAATGAAATGGAAGAGGGATTTCACTTTGTATTTTGGGGTTGTTAAACTATGGTCTTATTCTCCTTCCTCAAAATTAAGTTAACTTAAATTTTAAAAAGCATTAAAACTATTGTATCATAACTGATCATATCAGCTAAGATAAATCAAAAACCATTAGAAATTAATTTGCCGTGGTAAAAAATATTACGAATGAAAGCTATGAAATGTAAATGATCTTTCCATGTATTGGCTCTCTTCTTGTCAGTCCTTATCAGTATGCAGCACAGAACTTATTTTTATGTTTTGCACATTTTGTTTCATAAATTTAGCTACACTAACTTTTTTTCTAAACATACTACAGACCATTCATAAATTTTTTCTATTCTTAATAAATCATACACCAACATGCATCTCTTGACTTTAGTGGACAATAATGAAAGATCCTGATGTTTGGGAAGATTGGCCATTTCTACAATTTATGAGTTATATAGACTTGGATAGGATTCTTAACTTCTCTCGGACTCTTTCTTCAGCTGTGAAATGAGAAAATGATTATCCCCTTTATTTCATTTCTTAATGATATATTGTAGGTAAAGCCTCTAACATCTATTAGGGATTCAATTACTTCCCTTTTGCTTTTCATAAATAAAACAGTATTCCAGAAACGAAAGAGAAGTTCCAAATGATAGATCAAGGCATGGTTCATGGAGAAGGTAACATTTACTCTGAAGCTTGGAGCAGAATTAAAAGTTGGACTTCTGAAAATGTAGGAAAAGAAATTCTGAGAAGATAAAACAACGTGAGCAACATGAACTAATTCAAAGGGTTAGAAATAAAAGATATGTAAGGAGTACACCTGTATATCAGCTTGCAAGAAGCATAATATGCATAAAATTGGAAGTAATTAGAAGGCAGAATTTTTAAGGTATTAAAATTCTCACTAAGAAATTGGGAATTATATTTATTGAGAACAAATACCTGTTAAGAGGGTTTGTATGACATAAATAGGAGAGTGAGTTACAAAGAAAAATTCAGCAATGGAGTGTGTCTAGAGTGGAAAGAACTTGTGTAGGAAGACACTAATTATGAGTCTTTAGGAAGAGTCATGAGAGAAGTAAATAAGAAGCATGGATTTGAAGAACTGTGGTAAAATGATGGGGTAGTGACTAGCAGAGTTACTATTAAGGAAGCACTGTGGAAATGTCACCTACCATAAAAGAATCAAAATGATATAGTTATGCATACATGGAAATGTCACAGTGCATTACTGCTTTGTGGCCCTGCCCAGTCACTATTTCCTTTGTTTCAGATGTTGTATTTAATGGTAAGTGGTGAATGGTTTAGTATTCTTCATTGCACAAGTAGTATGTCAAGGATGTAACATTATGTATACATATATGTCATATGTAATGTCATACATAATGTTAAGTTATATTTATATATATGACAACTTGACTTGGTACCTAGATATTTTAATAAGAACAATTGTTATTAGTGGTAATATTAGTATCATTACTTTCAACAGTATTTGGAAGCAGTGAGTAAATAGCATTATATAGTATCTTCATTATTTTCCTATGGCTACTATAACAAACTACCATAAACTTAGTGGGTTAAGACAGTACAAATTTATTATATCAAAGTTCTAGAGGTCAGACTTCAAAATGGATCTCACTGGGCTAAAATTAACATGTCAGCAGGGCTGTTCCTCTTGGAGGTTTTAGGACAGGGTTCATTGTCTTGCCTTTTCCAGCCTCCAGAGGCTGCCTGTCCTTGGCTCAGGACTCTTCCATCTTCAAAGCTATTAGTGACCACTGGGGTCTTTCTCACACCGTATTTCTCTGATTCTCTCTGTTCTGCCTCCTCCTTCCTCTGACAAGAATGCTTGTGACCACATTGAACCTCACCCACCATATAAACCAGAAAACCTCCCATCTTAAAGTCAGTTTCTTAGGAATCTTAACCACATCGGCAACCTTAATTCCCTCTTGCCATATAACTTGACATGTTCACACATACTGGGGATTAGGATGCAGGCATCTTTTGGGGCCATTATTCTGTCTACCATAGTGCTCAAACTGGGATTTTTCAGGATATGCATTCCAGAGTTTTCCTATAGACAAATGGCAGAGACCAACATCACAGGAAACCAGGTTGGCAGTTGGACAGAATTATTTTTTCACAAAGTTGCTGAGCACTGCTGACATTTCTAGTTTATTCACCATCACTTGCCAAATATCCTGACCCTTACTAAGCTCTTTACAGAGTCTCGTATTTACGATATTCTTTCTCACACTTACACGTTTGAAGATCCTTTTTATTGTTGAACTCTCATTAATTCCTCCAAATCTCCATAATTATAGCAGTTTACATGTACATTTATGTACATATTTCAACTCTTTCTAACTCTAGATAAGAACTTTCTTTTTTTATTATTTTTTATTATATTTTATGTTCTAGGGTACATGTGCACAGCGTGCAGGTTCATTACGTATGTATACATGTGCCATGTTGGTGTGCTGCACCCATTAACTCATCATTTACATTAGGTATGTCTCCTAATGCTATCCCTCCCCTTTCCTCCCAACCCACAACAGTCTCCAGTGTGTGATGTTCCCCTTCCTGTGTCCAAGTGTTATCATTGTTCAATTCCCACCTATGAGTGAGAACATGCGATGTTTGGTTTTCTGTTCTTGTAATAGTTTGCTGAGAATGATGGTTTCCAGCTGCATCCATGTCCCTACAAAGGACATAAACTCATCCTTTTTTATGGCTGCATAATATTCTATGGTGTATATGTGCCACATTTTCTTAATCCAGTCTGTCACTGATGGACATTTGAGTTGGTTCCAAGTCTTTGCTATTGTGAATAATGCCACAATAAACATACGTGTGCATGTGTCTTTATAGCAGCATGATTTATAATCCTCTGGGTATATACCCAGTAATGGGATGGCTGGATCCTAGTGGTATTTCTAGTTCTAGATCCCTGAGGAATCGCCACACTGTCTTCCACAATGTTTGAACTAGTTTACAGTCCCACCAACAGTGCAAAAGTGTTCCTATTTCTCCACATCCCCTCCAGCACCTGTTGTTTCCTGACTTTTAATGATTGCCATTCTAACTGATGTGAGATGGTATCTCATTGTGGTTTTGATGTGCATTTCTCTGATGGCCAGTGATGCTGAGCATTTATTACTACAAGGCCACAGTAACCAAAACAGCATGGTGCTGGTACCAAAACAGAGATATAGACCAATGGAACAGAACAAAGCCCTCAGAAATAATATCACACATCTACAACTGTCTGATCTTTGACAAACCTGACAAAAACAAGAAATGGGGAAAGGATTCCCTATTATAAATGGTTCTGGGAAAGCTGGCTAGCCATAAGTAGAAAGCTGAAACTGGATCCCTTCCTTATGCCTCATACAAAAATTAATTCAAGTTGGATTAGAGACTTAAATGTTAGAACTAAAACCATAAAAATCCTAGAAGAAAACCTAAGCAATACCATTCAGGACATAGGCATGGGCAAGGACTTCATGTCTAAAACACCAAAAGCAATGGCAACAAAAGCCAAAATTGACAAATGGGATCTCATTAAACTAAAGAGCTTCTGCACAGCAAAAGAAACTACCATCAGAGTGAACAGGCAACGTACAGAATGGAAGAACATTTTTGCAATCTACTCATCTGACAAAGGGCTAATATCCAGAACCTACAGAGAACTCAAACAAATTTACAGGAAATAAACAACCCCATCAAAAAGTGGGCAAAGGATATGAACAGACATTTTTCAAAAGAAGACATTTATGCAGCCAACAGACACATGAAAAAAAAGGAATTTCTTTAAAATAACAACAAAATCCTGCCACAGAAGTTATTCAGTCATTCTTTTGCTCTTTTATTCAATTATCCAGTGTTTTCTAGTCATTGGTGGATTGCTTTCCAGTGAACATTGCTAGACTTATTTCACATTATTCCTGAGCATAGACCAATCTTAAGAGCAAAAATAGTTATCCCATTATTTTCCATAGTGTAAATTTCCTGTGCATTTTCTCTGCCTGGAATGTCTTATGCAGATCCAATTCTGCATATGGTATAAGGTCCATCTTGAGCCTCATTGCCCTAATAACTGAGCATCTCTTAATTACTTTTATTAGAGACTATTTGCCCTAACTCTTAATTAGTATTTATTCTTGATATTGCATTGAGACATCACTGACATTTTTTTAAATTTAGCTTGATTTTTTAACTTTCATTTATTTGCCTTGCCTCTCCAATAATGTAAAAACTTCACAATAATTTCTTGTGACTCCCATAACAACAAACATTTAAGTTTTTGAATTATTTTCTCATATGTGAAAAAACTTAGTTTCGTTGTCTTGTATTTATTTTTATAGGACATTTCCATTAACACCAAATCTCATTTAGAAGACATTCCATAGAATCTTTCATTCTGTCAGTTGGATATATATTCAATTAGCAGTGAATGCTAATTGATTGACAGTGTTCAACAAGCATTTTCTCCAATATTTTTATAATCTTGTTAAATTAAAGGCAAAAATAATACATTTTGAAATTTTAAAAGTAAACATTCACTCTTAGATATTTATATGATACTGTGATGAAAATCTGTATTTCAATTAAAAACAATAATCCTATGTCATATACCCTCCTAACTTTTTTATTTTAATAAATTTTATTGCAGCTTGTATCATCTTATATATCTTGAATTTATTTTCTTCCTGCTATAAAATATTTTCTAATAATAGTTCCTATAGATTGTGCATGAGGTTAGCCGTCTAAGTAATTGTATCTGTATTTTACCCTACATTTTGAAATAATAATTTTGATGGGTATAAAATTATGATGTCATTTTCTGTCAGGATTACAAATATATTTTTCTATTATCTTTTTGTATTCAGTATTATTAATAACAATAAACTGTCAATTTGAAGGTCATTTCTTTGTGTATTATCTACC
Source organism: Macaca mulatta (assembly GCF_049350105.2). Taxonomy (NCBI): domain Eukaryota; kingdom Metazoa; phylum Chordata; class Mammalia; order Primates; family Cercopithecidae; genus Macaca; species Macaca mulatta. The sequence goes on from NC_133409.1 coordinate 104,628,962, forward strand.
TCTTCCTCTGGTAACTTTTAGATTTCTTTCGTTAACCCTTATTTTAAAAAATGTCAGCAAAAGTGTCTAAATGTGGTCGTTTAAATCCAGAGGTACTAGTGCATCATTTCAATAAAATACATAACTTTCTTCAGACCTGAGAAATTTTGATCATTATATTTAAGAAGTTCTTCTCTCCAGTTTATCAATACTTCACTTCTTCCCATTACTATTAATAAACGTTGAAACTTCTAGTTTTTATTCTCCACATCTCTTCACTTTTTAAAATAATTTTGTCTTTTTGGACAGCAATCTCTGGGAAATAAAACAGTTGGCTTGGAGGATCAGCCTACTAATATTTTCATTGGCAGTGTACAATTTTGCAATGATATCATTGATCAATTTTTTAATTTTAATATTAATTTTGTGTCAATATTTTTAACTCTCAATAATGCTATTTTTATAACAAAATGTTTTTGATCCTTGACATATTATTCTCCCTTATCTCTTTACAACTTATCATTAAATTTATTTTAAACTCCTCTCTATATTGCTCAAGTGTCTCTATGTCTTGAATATAAGGTTTTTCATTTGCCATACCTCTCTTACTGAGTTGAATATTATATACATTTTTTTTAATTTTCCATGATAGAATGTTTCCATCCTTGTTTTCAACCACAGTTTCTCATGATTACTGTTACTTCTCTCTACTGTTTCTTGTTTGTTTCTCAGGGATTTCTGATCCTTGGAATGTCCACATGTTTCAGGAGTGATGGTGGTTATTATTACATCTTTTCTATTATTTCTATATATTTGCTCCATGAGGAGATCTACTGGCTTTGACTTTTTTTGACATCAAGTGTTTTGTTTCAGAAATCAGTACTTTTGATACCAAGCAACACTATGTCCTACTATGATGACGTGTTAAGCATTAATGAATGTTATGTATGTTTATCAACATTAGTGGTCTCATATCACAAACAGAAACATTAGAGTAATCTTGGATTTATTTGTTATTATCCTATGTACCCATACTAGCAAATAATATATGTGAAAACTTGAAAATAAGGGTTAGTCTGCTAGATCATGCTACAGCACTACACTCAGGACAAGTAAATACATTTAACGTGGAAACATATTCTGCAGTACTTGGTGTCCAAATACAAACAAAAAATTCCAATTTCTTATTTTTATAAGAATTATACAGTTATTCATTCACTTAATTCACATAATTATTGCTAAAATTCTGTGAGGTTGGATTTAATATACTTTTTCAAATAAGAATATTTAAGTAGAATATTAGCTCAGCCAATACCACAGAAGTGTTATAGAGGAAAACTTTCATCCAAACCACAGTAGCTTGGCTCTCGAGTTTATTTGCTTAACTACTGTACATACTACTTCGGTGGGAAGAATTACTTCTTGACTTGTGAACCCATATTAAGTGCATTGATTACAACTATTTGACATAAGGAAATCAAAACTCAGAAATTTGCATAGCAAGTTTTATGTTTCTTAATTTTAAAACTTTTACTTCCAAGACTACCCCCTAAAACTTAGCATATATCTTTCTGTTGGCAAAACAGTCCTAAGACACTTATGGCTTCTCTAGGAGAGTATCTCTATAGTGGTCTTTCCTTCTCTCTCTCTCTTTCTCTTTCCCTCTCTCTCTCTCTCTCTCTCGGCTCACTGTAACCTCAGCCTCCCGCATAACTGTGATTACAGGAATACGCATGCACTACCACAACGGGCTTTATATATATATATATATAGTATTTTTACTAGAGACAGGGTTTCTCCATGTTGATCAGGCTGGTCTCCAACTCCCGACCTCAGGTAATCCGCCCACCTTGGCCTCCCAAAGTGCTGAAATTACAGGCATGAGCCACTGCGCCCAGCTTCTCTGTAGTGTTTTCTGTCTCTTCACAGTAATTAGAACAATTACCAGTAACAGAGAATATTGAAAATTCTCCTATTTGTAACCTCAGTCTCCTCATGGTTTGATCCCAGAATTGTGATTAGAATTCATCATCTCTACATAATTTTATTTTTTTAAATTTTAATTTAATTTAATTAATTTATTTATTTATATGAGACGGAGTCTTGCTCTGTCGCCCAGGCTGGAGTGCAGTGGCGCGATCTCGGCTCACTGCAACCTCCATCTTCCGGGTTCAATCGACACTCCTGCCTCAGCCTCTCGAGTAGCTGGGATTACAGGTGCGTGCAACCACGTCTGGCTAATTTTTTGTATTTTTTGTAGAGATGGAGTTTCACCGTGTTTAGCCAGGATGGTCCCCATCTCCTGACCTCGTGATCTGCCCACCTCGGCCTCCCAAACTGCTAGGATTACAGGCTGAGCCACCGCGCCCGACCCATCTCCACCTAATTTTGTTCTCCCAGTTGTGGTTCTTGTCTCATTAAATTTTACCAGCATCAACCATTTTCTTAAGCTATATACAGTAAATGTATATACAGTATATGCGTGTCATCCTTTATTTATGTTTTCCACATTTTTATCTGTATTAGTCTGTTCTCATGCTGCAAATAAAGATTTGCCCAAGACTGGGTAATTATAAAGGGAAGAGGCTTAATCTTAATGGACTCACAGATTTACATGGCTGAGGAAGCCTCACAATCATGACTAAAGATGAAGGAAGAGCAAAGGGTCATCTTACCTGGTGGCAGGAAAGAGAGAGCTTGTGCAGGGAAACTCCCATTTATGAAGCCATCAGATCTCATGAGACTTATTCACTATCATGGGAACAGTATGGGGGAAACTACCACCACGATTCAATTATCTCCACCTGGCCCCATCCTTGACATGTGGGGATTATTACAATTCAAGTTGAGATTTGGGTGGAGACACAGCCAAACCATATCATTATCCAATTAATAGCCACACTTTTTTTTTTAGTTCTATCATACACACAGAAACTCACACACACACATACATACAAGTATAGACACGTATACATCTCTCTCTAAGTTATCTACAAATGGTAAAATGCAAGATTAACATCTAATTTCTCATATGCAACATGGGATATTACAGTAGAGTAGAAAAGGCGGCCCAAAGATACTATTCAGTAAACTGATTTAAAAAATTCAAGAAAATTATTGTTCACTGGATTAGTCCATTTTGTGCTGCTGTAGTAGAATACCTGAGACTGGGTAATTTATAAACAATAGACATTTATTTGGCTCATGGCCCTTCATGCTGGGAAGTCAAAGATCACGGAGCTCCATCTGATGAGAGTCTTCTTGTCACATCGTCTCATGGTGGAAGGCAGAAGGGCAAGAGAGCGCACATATGTGAGAGAGAAAAGGAACCAAACTCATTCTTTTATTAGGAACTCACTCTCACAGTAACTAATCTACGTTCATGACAACAGCATTAATCCATTCATGATGGCAGAAACCTATGACCTAATCACATCTTAAACATCCCACCTCTCAATATGGTTACACTGGGCATTGAATTTCCAACACATGAACTTTGGAGAGCACATTCAAACCACAGCATTCACTTATTCTATCAAAGGAAAATATTTGAGGAAATACCACAGTCTAGTACTAATCAGCCATAACGGGATTTGAGATGGAGAAATCAAGGAATAGACTAAATGATGAAAAGCATACTAGAATGCAGACTCCATGACAGCAAAAATGTTTGTTTTGTCATGGCTAGATTCCAGAGCCTAAAGAGTCACATAAAGTAAGCATTCCAAAAGTATCTGATAGATGAATACATGATTAATTTGATATAGTATATCTAATTCAGTTTATATAATACATGATTAAATAAAAATGGATAATGCTAGATTGTTAACATAAAGTGTAACATGAAGTACGGTTACTATAGAAGAAATGAAACACAAGAAAATTTCACACCCTAGAGTTGGATAAAGTGATATTAATAAACATGTTTCTAAATCTTATCTAATGGGTGAGAGAAGGGAAGGACGATGTAAAATGAAGATAATTCTAAAGGTTTCACCTTATTAGGATGTGGAGGGAAGCAGTAAGAGCCCTTAATAGTAGGTGAAGGAAAAACTTGATATTTTTTTTAGTATAAAGTAGAGTAAGCTATTTTTATTACAAATTGCAAGGAAGAGAAAGTAAATAAACTTTAAAATTAGCTAGTAAAGGTGAAATAATTGAGCAAGTCATAATGTAAAAATATATTAATATAATAAAAGAAAAAACTAAAATTAAATATTATTCATACTAAATGTAAATGAATAGCACTAAATGTAAATGAAATGTAGATGAATCATACTAAATGTAACTGAAAAGAGAAATGACAAGATTAGATTAGAAACGATTATTGGTGGCATCTACAGAAACACTAATAATAATGTAATTTAAAATGTGAAGATAAAGAAATTGGTAAAAAAGAAATCAGGAAGTGCACTTAAAGTGGAATAGCAGCAGTTCCAGTAATACCAAATAAAGTAGAATTTAAACAAGATTTCATTATATAGTTATATGATTCTCTGAAAGAAATCATAGTAAAAAATCTGTAACATAAAAGTTGTAGCTAAATATAAAAAGTAAAAACTCTTAGAAATACACAGAGAATACACAAAAATACAGTTATGTAGGATGATTTCACTTCTCTACATTTGATATATCTGGAAACTAAAATACAAGTGTGGATACACAGAGACAACATTAAACAATTTATATTTGTTGAAAACATTGCCTTGGAAATGAAAATAAGCATATTTTTAGACCAGTGAATATTTACACACATTCAAATAGCTACTTGAAAAAAATAAAGCAAAAAAGGTATTAAATAATGGAGGTGTTACAGCACACATTATGTATTATAATCTAATACTATTAGAAAAAATGTAGGTTTGATCAGAGTACATTATATGTAAAATTAAGAAACATAACACTAAACAACCCTTGAAATATTTAGGAAATTAAAAGGAAAAATTATATACAACATAGAAAGCAATACAAATGAGAACAATTTATATTAAAATCTAATGATTATACACAGCTAAGTATTTAAAGGAAGAAAAGTGTAAAACTTAAATGCCTTCATTATGATAGAAGAAAAATTTTAAAAGACACCAAGTAATTAACTTAAAAAATTCAAAATGAAAAAACCAAAAGAGATCAGAGTAATTAAACTTAAAATTAAAATTAATAAATTTAGTAGCCCCTTAAAAAGCTAGAATGGGTAAATAAATCCAAAAGCTGATTCTACACAAAGACTAGTAAAAGGAACACTTTATGTTCCTAATTAAGGAAAATAGAGGAAACAACACTAGGTAAAGAAGAACTTTTAAAACTAGTATGAAGAAAGAAGATATGACTAAACCACAAGAAAGCTTACACAATTTTGAAAGACTAATACACAGAATTCTATAGCAATAGTTTTGAAAACCTTTAGGAAATATAAGATTGTTCTAGAAAGTGCAAATTACTAAAATTGATCCAAGATCAAGTGGAAATTTGAATAGCCTAATAATGATAGAAAATTTAGAAAACTGATTAAAATTCTGTAATACAAAAGGACATAGATTAGATAAGCACCATACTTTATCTAACATATAAAAAAATTCAATACTATTAAAAGAATTTCAGGAATGGCAAATGATGGGAAAGTGTCCAGTTTATTTTCTAATACCACAATAAACCCAATAAAAGTAATATAACTGGAGAAAAGTATAGAGAAATGTTACTTATGAACACAAATTAAAAAATTTAAAATAATTTATTATGACAGTAAACTAGTGTTAGTTGCTAATTGCCTTGCTCAACTTTGTTTCCATCTACTAGAAATTGTCAAGATAATTGTACGTGTTCTGTGAATGGTGCCTCATAGTGTTATGCAGTGCAGGCCTTGCACAATCATGCATGGAGCAGGCCTGACACACTGACAAAAATCTATTCCAGATAGACTGAGGATTTTACATATCAACATTAAAAAATAAAGTATTGCAAATGAATCAGGGAGTGAGATCTCATGTAAATTTTAGGAACATTGCAGAATTCTTAACCCAAACTGGAAACCAAGAAGCTTTTCAAAAATTCTACATTCAATAATTTCATACAAATTAAAGCCTTTTATAGTAAAACATATTATATGGAACTTCAATAGAAAAAAAGAAATTTGGAAAAACTACTGTTAAATGAAATAACGAAATTTTATCTAGAATAGACAAAGAGTACCTAGAAATTGAAAAAAAAAACTCAATGTAAAAATCGGCAGTAAATATGTAAATGTAACCTATAGAAAATAAAAAGCCAAAAAAGGAAGTCAGAAAGGTAAACCTAAATGGTCAAACTATTGTTATTCTCATTTACATTTTCTTAATCGATAATAAAATCAAATTATGATATATTATTTAGTACTTCTTAATTAATAACAATTAGGAAGCACTACAATACTTATTTTGGTAGAGGAAGGTTAGTTTCACATATTGCTGATGGAATTTAAAGTGTTAACAACAATATTTCTTTTAAAATGTCAGAAATACATACAGGCTTTAACCCAGAAATTGGCAAACCAAAGATGAGTAGCTTTCTAATTTACATTTTCCTAATTGATAAATTATGATACTACATGATTCTGTATTCACTAAATTAGCAACAATTATAAGAGCTACAATACTTATTTTCGTCGGGAAAGGGTAATTTCACATATTGCTAATGAAAATATAAATTGCTGCAACCTTTTTGGAAAGGAGCCTGGCAATATTTCTTAAAATACAAAATACATTGAGCCTTTAACCCAGAAATTCCATTCCTAGGTGTTCCTCACAGAGAAACAAAATACCTATAAGTATAAAACCTTTGCATAAGTTTGTTACCTTGTAATAGATAAAAAGAAACAAAAATTGAATACAAATCAATGTATAATTGGATAATAAATTAAGGCACAGCTACTCAATAAAATAATTTATTAAAAAGAATAAATTAGATCTATACAGGTTAATGTGAAAGGATTGCCACAATGCATTGTTGGAAAATGAGATTAACAAAATGGTATAAAATAACCCCATTTTGTAATTAATGACCGTAACTTCTTTTATGTATGCTAATTTGTAGGCCTGAACCTGTAGAGAATAATGAGTCATCACTATGCAAATTTCTTTGTGTAAAGACTTGGGAGTGGTCTGACGTAGGTAGTCTTAGAAGCAGAAAGAAGATAAAGAAAAACGAACGAATAAATGTATTAAATAATTAAAATATAGAGATCTTATACTTTTTGAGGAGAGCAATATGCCTTCAAAACATGTTCTGAAAAATCTATTAGCCTCATCTTTATAGTCACGTATTCTTGTGGGATAAATTTACATTTTCTTAGCATACATCAATCGTTTGGCTAAATCAAACTAAACACATTTGTTTATAAGCTGGAACTTTTTGAATTAAAATACATGGCTATATATTCAAGTAATCAAAATAAATCTTCACATAGGACTATATTTTAGTATATTATTGTAAGAAAGATATCCTATAACATGACCATCAATGAAACTTTTAGTTGTCTATCTATAAAGTGATATTCTTACTCAACAGACTTTCCATGTGGTCTACAATTTATGTGAAAAGCAACTGAATTATATGTATCCCTTGCATTTGGGGTGATAAAAACAGCTTTTGCAATTTTATTCTGGAACTTGTATTCTAATTACAATATTTAAATAAAATTCAGTATTTTTAAAAAGTTTTTAATTTTAAGGCAGCAACTGCTGAAGGAAGTATGCTAATAAGAATTATTTTCTTTCTCCAGAGAATACTTTTAGTGTCACATTTTGATCAGCAAGTGAGTCAAGACTGTGATATTTTCAACTAATAAGATTTTAATAAATCAAATGCCTCTGGAAATGAAAGGAGGCTAAAATGCTATTGAGCTATTATAATATCTCAACTAGTTTCCTGGTAACAGTCAGTCTATAGTAAAAATGCCTCTTAATAGTTTCCCTAGAATGAATTAATTCTGCAAGTTTATTAATATCTCATACCTTAGTAAGAAAGAGTTTGTTCTCTTGGTAACTCCTGGTAGGAATTTCTTGGCTGCCATTCAAGATTAAGGCCAAGCCACAAAGATGCCCTATTGAGCGAAACTGGCATCTATATCTGGACTTAGCTCATCAATAAATTACCAGAAGGAATATTTCCTTTCTGTCACTGGGGAGCTGCATATGAAATCCGCTTCTGCTTACTGCTTGTTCACAGTCAGGCCCAGACCTATTGGGAGCAGAGAAGGCCAGGCACAATGACTCATTCAGGCCTGAGCACAGGGAAGGAAATGCTCAGATGGCCAAAATGCTATGTGGAGTTCCATTCAGAGAACCACATATTTCCCTGAAACTTGCTTAGGAAAACATTCTAATGCTGTTTTTAGTGTGTTCTATTTGTCATTTTGAAACACAACACATTAGCCGCTTTGAACTCCTGGGCACTAAAAATATTTAAGTTACATAAGCAGATTGATTGAAATACTAAATGGAGCTTTTAACTCAACACACTCAAAAGCATCTCCTTATTGCTCTAAGGAATAGTGAAGCTCTTGTAAGCGACTGTGGAAAGACTTCCAGCCAGCCAGCCCATGTTGGACAGTGCGAAGGAGCAGCAAAACCAAGATAAACAGCCATGCATATTTTCTACTGCTGGAATGAAAAGCAATGTTTTGCAAAAATATATACTCTTTTTCCTATTACTGTTACAATTCTTGCATGACATTCATGTTCAATTGTTGGCTCACTGGAACTTTCAAAATGTTTGAGGGTAGAAGAAAAACAGAAGAAAGAGCTATTACTTTTGTGCCCTATTACGTCCCATACACATTTGAAAAGCAGACACCATGTAAATATAAAAGCAAACTTTCCAAATTTACTAGTCTTTTCTACCTTTGTTTTTGTTTTCTTTTACATTTTTGGAGCTTCAATTTTACAATTGAATCTTTTAGTGTGGGTACCTCTTTACCTTTGGTACTCCCTGGGTAAAGCACCTACTGCCTTTTTTTAGGGCTGTAGAGTTACCAGTGAGTTTGGAATTTTTATCTGAATATTGTGTGTGTGACATTATATGTAGAAAATATTACATAACAGGGATGAGAGAATCTTTATAGGGGCTCTTATATAAAGAAGCTTTATTATACATGTGAAAATAAATAGTAAGAAAAACCAGAATAAATGGCATCATAAATATTCATAATACAATTGTTTTTAAGCATGACTGAAAATAAATGTGACATCCCAAAATGTAAACATACATATGCACACATACCCCTCAACAGAAGATTGGTAACCTGGGTAACTTTCTTTGCATTCCCTTGCAGTCCTGCTGAAGTACTTTACTTGGTGGGGGGCGTGGGGGGGAAGAAAAGAAAAAGAAGGACTTGGTGGTGGCATCGTAAGTCTCATAAAATGTTGAAAACAAAATAAGCAATTCTTAAATTAAAACTTATTTCTTATTATTTGATTAGCCATTTTGGGTCAAATGCATATGGAAATCAAAATAAGGTTATAATTAAAATCTGTTTTAAAATCTAATTTATATCCAAGTAAATAGGACAAATACCTGTTATCTTACTATAAATATAATATTAACTTTACTTCATACTAGTTTCCCTAAGAAAAATTTTAAAACATTCTCGCTTGAGGCAGGGGGTACACCTCAGTCAGCCAAATTAACCTGCATAGCAGTAAAAATACATAATTGTATAACAGATATTTCTTAAAGAAAAATATTTTTAAATCCTCCACATTTGAAGAATAATAAAAAAGAGATGGTTTTAATTAGTGGCAAACACAGATGTGAAATAAAATGAGGAGGGGCACAGGATATAGGAAACTATTTGAACTATTTTAGCACTTGAAAATGTCAGACAATTTATTGAGGATTTATTCACTTGGTTTGGAAGGTCTTAGGGACTAGCTGTAAAAACATCTAAGAACTGGTCTGTTATAACTGAGTCAAACAGGAGTGTGAGCACACAGTACTTTTCAGGTTATTTTATTACACAAGTAAATGAAAGGAACAAATTAATTACTGTTCTTTTAACTTGAACCTTATGAATAAAAGAGAAATAGCTCAGAAAGGAAAGTAAAAGCTAAATTAGGAAATACTTTATTTTCAAAAAAAAATTTAGACTGTCCCCTCTGCATGCCTCATACCCAAAGGAAGATCAGACCCCATTTAATTTCTTCCACATAACAGATTTAATTTTAGGAAAGTTTTGCATTAATTTGTAATCCTTCAGTTATTGAAGATTAAGCTAATATCAAAACTACTGTTCTACTCCACATGAAGCTTTTCAGAATATGTAAGATCATTTATGAGCAACTGCTTTGACATAGAAAAAAAAAGTTAAGTTGATTTTATATTAACATGTTTAAGATATTGAATAATTTGCATGTTTTCATTTATAAATTGTTATTGTATTCAGTTTACACTTACAGCTTACACTTATTGTATACACTTAAATTCAACCTCTTGTCCTTATTTTATCATGTATACAGCTATTCATTTCTGCAGGAGGACAGGCCTTCAAGTATATTGTATGTAGTGAGCAACCTATTTCCTGTCACATTTTCTGAATTCAAACTTGTTACTGCTTTAACTGCCTTCCCTTATTATCATTGCATTAGCTCATACAACAAAGTCAATTTGAAGGAAGCATATTTTAAGAAGCCAACTTTTGCTTCAGGAAGAAACCTTATTATTATTATTATTATTTGTCCTGTTAGACACCACTCTCACCCATTGATGAGAGGGACAAATCTGAGAAGAAAAGAAAACCCACATTTTGAAAAAACAATGGTATTATTTTAGTTTTTCTCTTTTTTCTCCTCTCCAAGTGATCTGGGATTATTACTGTGAATTACTTACTACTTTAGTGTTGAATGTTGTTGTCTGTTCTGTGTCTAGAAAGTGAATTATCTCATGTGCTAAATGTTCATTTGCAGCTTAAATTTCAGAATAGTAATTGCACACATACTATTCAATAGGGTAAGTGCAGCAAAAAAATGTTAAAGAAGTATTTAAATAAAAATGTTTCAAATCTCCTTTTTTATCTTATTTTAAAAAATAATAATAAATAATATCAATAGCCTTTTTAAGCTAATGATAACTCCCTGTGTGAATTTAAGTTTATAGTATCTCACACAGTCTCAAACTATGATGTTTCCCACCCCTTTATTCTATTATTCTACTTTTAGATTTTTTTTTCACTTGAGAATTATTTACACAAAAGGAAATTACTGTAATCAAGTAACTTTATCCAGGTCACTGGAGCACCCTGCCTTCCTCTCTTCTGTTTTCCCACCCACCCGGCACAAACTGGAATGTAACTGCAAGCATCATTTTCCCTGTTCTAAAGACGTCATAAAAGCAATTGGATAAGTGTGAGCAGTGGCCAACTTTTCTTTCTTTTCCTTTTGGTAAACAGTGTGGTTCACAAGTTTTCAACTCCACTTCCGAAACTTTCAGTCACTCTTGCAAACCACTACAGCCTGCAGGGCAAGAACATAATCAGCGAAAAAAAGAACATCTTGCATAGAAGAACAAGAATGGTTGTGTGAGAAAGAGATTATATCAGAAATTACTAAGATCATGCTTTTCCCAAACTCATTTCTATTATTAGTTACTATTACCAGGATGTTGTAAGGGAAAATAATGAGGCAAGACATTACAAAAATAACATAAAGTTGCGCTTTTTAAAGAGATAGACTATGGCTAGTTCTCATCATATCTGGTCAACTGTCCCATGAACCTGTTGAACTAAATTTAACTGAATGAGAAGAATACAAATGTCTTTACCATTAAGTAATAGATATAGCTACTGGCTACATTATTGTTTTAAACAGATCATCTTTTCCAACTTCTGTAGACAAATAAGGTTAGTGTAATTCAATTTCAGAAGTTCAGTACAACTTCTGAAAACAATTTTGGGAGTTTCTTGACAACACAGACTCAAAGATCTCTACATCTGCAAAAGATTTCACTGCATACAATATTCATAGGCCCTGTTTAAACTTAGCAATGTCTTTCAGTAAACATTTTCCCTACACCCACCACTACTTGGAGCAACCTCAGAAAATATATGTCATTGTACTTTATAATCAATATTCTCAGTTGTAACACACAAAAAAAGAACTCCAAATGCAATAGTTAAAGATAGTGGGATAGAAAGGGAGCTGAAGTAGTAAAAGTGCAGAAACTGATAATGTAAATGAAAAAGAATAACCACACAGATTATAAAGTAATTATATTGTTATGACTGACTCTGATGATTTTAAAAGCCTCTTAATCATATCAGCAGACAATTTACAAATCATCTCTTAACTCTATCCTACCTACCTTTATGTCTATAAACTTTTTCCTGACAAGTTTTTTTCCACATTTACATTTGAAACAATTCAGTCCATTCATATTCAAATATTAAGTATGAGTGAAGTCACCTAATTGTTCACTTCAAAAAGTATATAAGGATTGTTTATAGTGGTATCACTCCTAAAAAGCCTTTACTTCTGTGTAATTTCATGTGCAGTTAAATATAATTTTTGTAATTTATTTAATTCTTTAGATTCTTAGAATTTTAAAAAAGTAAGGTAAGTCCTTCACGTAGCTTATGGGTCGACGTATCAGGGCTGAATCAGGACAAAAAATGTGTAATAGACATCAGTAAAATTTGGAGGTAATTTGATTTCTTTTTTTTGTACCAATAATAGGATGAGATAAATTGAGAAAAAAAATGCATGATGAGTAGCATACATTTAAGAAAAATGAAATTATTTTTTGAGAAAAAGAGTTTTGAAAGAATGCATGAAGAAAGCTTTCTTAAAGGCTCATATACTTTGTTTATTGGAATGAATCATGGTCTCAAATGTCACACTGGAGGTCCCTCCCATCCCCTATAGCTTGTGTAACACTACCAGATTTTAAAAAAATCTTTATTTACTCATTAAGTGTAACACCTAGACAATGGATATCTATTGTCTATATACGCTAACCCCCAAAATGATGAGGACATTTTTAGGTGTAGTTTAGTTGGTTTAATGTTTGAGCCAGAAATCTCAACAGAGTGGCAAATGTATATCAATACTTTTCAAACCTATCTATCGACTATAAGTTCTAATATGACTTATATGTTCCACATTCATTTGAACATTTTAAAAGGTAAAGTATCCAATTACCAGTATGTGTAAAAGCAAAATAAAATGATGTAGTGCTATTAATACTAACAAAATTGACTATTGCAGCTTTGTGTGTTCTTGGTACTTCTTTCACACATTAACATATTCATTTACGTATGTAGTCTACATATATAATAATTTTCCTGTTTCATAAACTAAGATACTGAAGTAGAAACTCTCCCAAGTCCCATAGGCATTGACTGTCAAAGCGAGGGTTCAGAGCTGCTCTCCTTTTATTTTATGCTGTCAAAATGAAAATAAAGGTTATTTTTGAAAAATGTCAGAGTTGAATTAAATGTAAAACCAAGGTTGTGAATACAAATCTTTCTGACAATCTGAATCGTTTTCTGAATCTAAATAAATACTCATATTCAGAATAATTTATCTATTTTTCTTCCACTTTTCCCTCTTTTGATATAACAAATAAATTTTAACAATGTTTTTACTTTGCTGTCATAAATTTATAAACCATCTTTGAGAGAATAAGACATAAAACATCAAGGGTTTCTGCAACCTGCAAGATTAAAAGCCTGGTAGCAGCTTTCATCCCACTCTGTGCTTGAACCTGTCTGTGCCGACAGAGCTAGCAGACTGTTTAAAGTTCCTGTGGCTTGGGCAAAAGCCAGGCTTTACAGACACAGTTTCACAGAAGAGAGACTTTTTCCCCTTTTGACTGGCCAAGTTTTAAATCCTTCAGTGGTTGAGTCTGATTAGAAAGGTAACACTGGGGGAAGGTGGAATGGAGTGTGAGAGTTGGTTTGTTGAGAAGTTATGTTTTATTAGAAAATAATAATAATAAAGTGTCCTCAGCTGCAAAAGATCTAAAGACACAGATATTTTCAGTTAATATTAGAAGCTAAAAGATGGCTAATTCTTATGTCACTGGTTTTGTCTCTGTGTTCATAGCTGCCTGGACATTTAAAAAAAAAAAAAAAAGGGAAAAGAAAAAAAGTCAGCAGCCACCTTGCCCCTTCACTACCATTGCTGTTTTCATTGGCTGGCTCTGAAGACACATTTCATTTCATTCACTCACTCATTTATTCACTCACACATTCTTTCATTTCTGACTTGGGGCTGCAATAAACCATATCATTGTGCTAGAATTCTAAGTTTAGCTTTTTCTATGCCTGTCTTGCTCTATTCTCTAATCACTGAATCTCTAAACCGCTGAATTTTTTTTTTTTTTTACTCCAATGTAGTTTGAAATACGATAGTCTTATAAAGATATTTGATATTACATTTTTGTGTGTGGAGGGAAATGTGTGTGCCATGTATCTGCAACTCAAAAGTATTGATGTAAATATTTATACTTCTGTTGTGCTAGAATAATATAACAAGTACTTTTACTTCATGGAAAGATACAACAACCACCATGACCTATAACAGGAATCCTTCATCATGAATCTTTCAAGCTCCTCATTGAGAGAGTTCTCAGGGTTTTGTGAAGACTGAAATTACATGAAAATTGTATGTATGTGTGTATATATATAAAAACATATATAAAGGTATATATAATATATACATGTGTAATATTTATAACATCCAGTAAAGACATTTGATATTTCTATTAGATTCCCAGAGTATTCTTTGATATACATCTGAGCACGAAACTGTGAATTACTTATGATAAATACCTTTATTTAAAGTTGTATATATGTACTTTCATTAAAATCAAGATACATGAATTTTATTACTGATTGGCAATGATTATGGGCATCAGAACATTCAGAAAAGTGTTCTCCCCAAATCATCCTTCTAAGTATTCTTTCTCTTAGAACATACTAATCACAAATTTTCAGATGTAATGTTGGATTCCTGTACGTAGGAGATAAACTTAACAACTAACCAAAAATAAACAAACCCTAAAATATGTCGCTTAATCCTCTTTTCTTCACCAGAGCCTATGGTTTGCACTCCTTCCAAATTAAAAATTCTTCAGCAAAATTCTACAGATACCTTCATATCATTTACAGATCATTTCATATTCATGATCTGAGTTCTAGTCAAACCCGCTAAGTACAAAACTTATGAAATTTTGCATGAGTCACCATTAAGTTAGTTCACCATGCCAACTCTGTGAGAAAACTTTAGAAGCTAAAATAAAGTGAAGAAGTAAACAAACATTTTGCCTAGATTACAGTTTATAAGTTATTAAACTGGGAATTAAATTCAGTCTACTAATTCCATGTCATTTGCTCTTTTTCCTCCTCTCTCACAAGATGCTTTGGTAAATAATACACCTTCCTGCGTTACTGTAACTTCCCACTTCACTTCTCAATGATACTTGGTGTCAAATATCTTCTTGGTCTACCTGTGCCACTACATTTATTCAATTTTCATTCACTTGTGCATCATTCACTTAATGCAAGTGTCTACTAATAACTTCCTCGTGATGTATTTAAAGAAAAACATTTAAAGAAGGCCCATTTATTTACAAGTTAACTTATCTTTCCCTTATTCCTAAATTAATATTCAAAATTTAGATTTTCAAAACTAGATGTCATTTATTCAAAGCTGCAGTTTTCATTTTAATTTTTATGATTTCTCTACAGCAGTAATTTAGAAGGATTTATGTAAAGATACGAGGAAAGCAGTTGGAATCATTTTAGTATTCAGATGAATTGACTTATCTTGAGGAGATACTTTAACAGTCTGTTTTGCTTAATGCTCTTATAACTTTAAATTTTTCCACTCTTCACTTTTGGAGAGAATTTCCTAACTCTCCTCTCTACTTCTGTAAACTTTATATATGATATAATATTTAGCTCCACATTGAATTCTTCCATGAAGTTTTCTCTTATTACCGCAGCCTACAGTCAATTTATTATTCCCTGAAAAATTAGAACCAATATGTTATTAATGCATTGCAGTTAGTCAAAGGATAGTCAGATCCCTACCACTGTTTCCTTGAATTCTTCCATAATTTTTATTATAGTCCTTTTAGAATTTGATTTGTTTCCATAGCTATATAAATAACTCATAGGGAAAGAATCTATGTCTTTGGTCAGCTACAGCACTTGCTGAATTTTAAGTGCTCAACAGAAGTAGATTAATTCCACTTCACTAGTAAACTTTTCGTATCATATATTGTGCTTTAAAATTTTAGAACCCTCTTTAGGTTTATATGGAGTTTCATTTCTCTGCTAGGTTTCCAAGGTTTGTGTACTCATTATGACCATTTTTAAGTTTTTGAACATATACATGATAAACATGATGCTATGTGAAATTCATTCTCAAAATAATATGTACCATATAATTCAATTCATATGAACAAGTGAATTGAATATGAAATTAATTCATGATAAAAGATCAGAAAATAATGTTTGTCTCAGAATCGGTGGTGGGGTTATTGAGTGAAAAGGGGTATGTGGGGATTTTCTGGGTTGATTGAAATGCTCTATATCTTTTTGGGTAGGGGTTACATATATATATGTTCTTTTTTGTGTTTTTGAGACAAGGTCTTGCTTTAATACCCAGGCAGAGTTCTGTGGCATCATCAGAGCTCATTGCAGCCTCGAACTCCTGGGCTGAAGAGATCTTCCCACTGTCTCCCAAGTAGCTGGGATTCCAGGTGCAGGCCACCACACCCTCCCTAATTTTTAAATTTTTTGCAGAGATGGAGGTGTCACTTTGTTGCCTAGGCTGGTCTCGAACACCTGGTCTGAAGTAATTCTCCCAACAATGCCTCTCAAAGTCCTGGAACTATAGGCGTGAGCCACTGTGCCCAGCCTGTTTTTAAATCTTATCAAATTGTACACTTAAGATTTATTTTGCTATATGTTAACTGTATTTCAAAAAAAAGTAAAACTATAAAATATTATTTAGGAGTACATATAAAGTAAGACAAAACTATATGTAACAAACCTGCACGTTATGCACATGTACCCTAGAACTTAAATAATAATAATAATAATAAAATAAAGTGATTAGGGAAAATTCAGGATTGTAGTTACCTCTTTAGGGGTGAGGGAAAGTGATTAGGGAGGGGCACATTGAGGGCCTCTCAAGAACTGGTGGTATTCTATTTCTTAATGTAAGTGGTGGATACATCAGTGTTAGTTTCATTACTATGTCTTAGAATCAATATATATTTATGTACAATGTGTTTCAAATTATTTAAAGATTAACCCATAGATGTTTCTATTTTGCTTTCTGCATTCTTGCTATTGTTTAAATTCTGGAGGAAAAGATAAGTTAATGTCCTCTATTTGTTTTTCTTGATTCACAAAGGTATATAACTTTTTCCATCATGGAAGATTTAAGTAGTAACAGTGAGAAAAATTCAGTCCCTTGACATGAGAAAATGAATGTGGCTCATAGTAATGCCATATATTTCGCCAGGATTTCATAATTTATAAAGCACCCTAAAGTCAATGTAAGCATTTTGTCATAGTGATAAGGATGACTTGACACGAAAGAAAAGTATAAAAAAAGATAAAAAATATTTTTATTCTAAACTGTGCTTTAAATGTTTACATATATCATGATGTAATATTTACAAGAATGTGATAACAATAACTAGGGCATCCCGAAAAGGATAACTTAGAAGAAACAATACATAATTTATCACGTTTCTTGACTTTTATAAATCAGAAGACTGAGGAGGGTGAAATGGTTTGTTCAAGATTACAGTTGCAGAGTGAGAACTAAAATTTATGTACCTATTCCTCATTCAATATTCTTTCTTCTATTTTTTAAGCTCTACATGAATTAAATTTCATGTTCGAGTCTCTGACCAGTTACCACCAAATATACAACAGGATGACCAATAAGAAAGTTACACACAAAGTGAATCTTCTCAATAATTTAAACCTACCCTGCTTTCTTTCACACTTCCTTCATTCACTCAACATTTAACAAGCATTTATTTGCCAATCATCATTCCAGATTGTAAAAATAAATAAATAACTAAAGAATACGTGTCTCATTGTTTATACAGTGATCTTTTTTAAGACATAGAGAGGGTAACCCAATGGCGAAAATGTTTGTTTTCTAACCTTTTCTTTTTTTTATTTTTTTTTATTTTTTAATTTATTTATTATTATTATACTTTAAGTTGTAGGGTACATGTGCATAACGTGCAGGTTTGTTACATATGTATACTTGTGCCATGTTGGTGTGCTGCACCCATCAACTCGTCATTTACATCAGGTATAACTCCCAATGCAATCCCTCCCCCCTCCCCCCTCCCCATGATAGGCCCTGGTGTGTGATGTTCCCCTTCCTGAGTCCAAGTGATCTCATTGTTCAAACAAATTTACAAGAAAAAAACAAACAACCCCATCAAAAAGTGGGCAAAGGATATGAACAGACATTTCTCAAAAGAAGACATTCATACAGCCAACAGACACATGAAAAAATGCTCATCATCACTGGCCATCAGAGAAATGCAAATCAAAACCACAATGAGATACCATCTCACACCAGTTAGAATGGTGATCATTAAAAAGTCAGGAAACAACAGGTGCTGGAGAGGATGTGGAGAAATAGGAACACTTTTACACTGTTGGTGGGATTGTAAACTAGTTCAACCATTATGGAAAACAGTATGGCGATTCCTCAAGGATCTAGAACTAGATGTACCATATGACCCAGCCATCCCATTACTGGGTATATACCCAAATGATTATAAATTATGCTGTTTTCTAACCTTTTCTATGTGTCAAAATGCTTTCTGGTCATCTCTAGTGATGGAAGCAAGTGATTGTTTCACTGCATCTTGTTTAAACATAAAAATAAAAACTGGCAAAAATCTAGCAAGTCACATCTTAATCTTTTATGCTCATACATATTTACATTTTCTTTGGAAAGTATATACACAATTTTATAGCTAATGAACAGTTTTTATTTAACCATTTTGTGCAAAAAAAAAAAAAAAAAAATCAATGACATTTACCTATTTACTATAAGGCTTCCAGTACCATGCCTTTGCCCTTCCTCTAATAAAACATCTAATATTTTCTTTTTCTCTTCCATGTTATCTGTTCTATCATCTTTACATTTTCTGCTTATTTCTCTGATGGTGTTACATAATTTTTCAAATAAATCATTTTAATTTTATAATATAGTAATGTTTCCTAATCAAATTGATGGTATGAATTAGCTATTCATAGAAATGAGTTTTTAAAGTGAATGAAGGGGAAAATGTGAACAAAAGACTATCATTTAGAAAGAAGTGGAACAAACACTCCACTACTAAGCCATTCTAAATCTCTCATAAATGCCCCTGGAATCTTGCTGATAGTAACTTTCCAAAAGGAAATTCCATGTGAAATGCTATAGAATAATCTGGAATCATCTGTAATATTCTGCTGTTTATTTTGATAACATTTTGTGTGTATTGTCATTTTATTGTGCCTGATCTGTATAGGATTTTATCTAATGTATATTTTGGAAAATGCCTGATAAATGAGATTTCCTATTGTTATATTTCTTCATACAATATAATTTGACCTCTTATCTTATTTAGAAGATAAATAATCCTTTCATGTATAAAATATTTGTAGTCTTACTTTATCATTTAGCTGCAGTTATGAAATAAATATTTATGTAAAAAATGATTAAATGTTATTTGATATTGTATTTTAGAATAGTACTAGGCATAACATAAAGTATTATAAAATAAAAATATTTTATTCCTAGTTTAAATAGTAGTTGATTTCATTGCAGTCTTTACTGCTCTTGAAGCTCAAAGTTCTTTGGCGAGACAGATTAATATTTTTTTATAAAAGTTAAAAATATATTTTCCAACATATGCGGAACATATTTACCTTAGATATGTATGATGTAGACATGCTGAAACTTATTTGTTTATAGACCCTGAATAAATATTTAAACTAATGGAGAATAATTAAAACTATTATCCACCCAAGCGTGTCACTTCTAGGTTCATGTCAGATAACCCAAAGCACGTGAGAATCCACTGAATTTCCAGAAGAATTGCTTCTTCTATGATCCAGTTGAAAACTGTTCTACCAAATTCTTGAAACTTCTTGATATTTGCAGCTCCCAACATCTTATTTTATCTCTGATCTCTGCCCTCAAAATATCTCCCTATAACACATTTTTTTTTAACTCCTCTGCTGGGAAGAAAATCTATCCTCACTAGAATTTTCACATGCTCCTAGCATTTCTGCCTCTAGTCTCTACAATTTTGCTTCAGACTACTCCAGTCTGCCAATAAGATCTATGAGTTTGGGCTCGAGAGGTCTCCTAAGCCTCTGAAAGCAAATTAGACAGCACTAGCAGAAAGGAATTTGACAACAAGTCTTTTTTGGGGATCATTGTCTCTGTTTTTTAAATCACAAAAAGTTACGGATTGAAAACTAAAGTATTTCTCCATCTGTTTATGCTATTTTGTAAATTATATTTACCTCTTTATATTTGTGATACCATTAGGCCACTGTCAGAGTACTTTCAACACTGGCTAAGCAGTAGATTTGACATAATAGAAAGGCATAGACTATCAAGCCACACTGATATGGCCTGAATCAAACTCTACCACTTATTGGGTATGTGATGTTAGAAAACCTACTTATGTCTCAGATTTCTGTTTTCTCATATTTAAGTTAGAGTGATCATATATGCTTTGTTTTTTTAATATTAAGCAAGTTCTGTGATTTATAGATAGATAGCTATAGATAGATGATGGATGGACAGATAGATAGATAAATAGATAGATAGATAGATAATAGATAGATAATAGATACATTAGATATAGATCATACAGGTATTAACTTATCCTAAGTATTCAAACAAAAAGTAGACACTTTTTTTGGATGGTGAAGCTATTTTTTTCTTTTCGTCACAAGAAGGGGCAAAATGCAAGGAGCTTCTTAATTATATCTCTGAAAAATATAGAGCAAAGATCTAATTGTCACTACCAACAACCATTAGTTCTAATGTTGCCTGTTTTCAGATAAACTTAAACACCTTAACATAAGTACTCCTTTACTTTTTCTAACTTTGTCCCAGTCAAAATCACTCTGAAGAGGATTAAGTGGTAGATAAAATAAGCATAATACAATTTAATGATAGACTCTAGATGGTTATACAATAAAATGTTGTGAATAAAACTCACTGAATCAAATGCCAGATTGGAAAAAAGTATTTTATGTTGATCTAAACTTATTATCCTACAAAATAACTTCTAAGGGAAAAAAAAACCTGAGAAAAATGTTAAGTGTTTGATATTCAAAGGGGATCAGCAGGGATATAAATACGTAGACCAAAACAAGCCTTCTTTGCAATGCATCGTCTGTAACATGGCTCATCTGCTTGCTACTAATCAAAAGTTTAGTGTATTTTTGGCCAAAAGAAATTACTAACCCCCAAGAGAAGTTAAATAATGGAAAATTAGTTAACTTCCCTGAAGTTAAATAATGGAAAATCCTGTAGTGCACCCAAAGTTTTGTCAAGTTAGAACCTCAAAACAAATTTTGGGATGCTGCCGTGCAATAAAAGCTTTATTCTATTTTACAAGTAGAAAAACTTTCAAATGGTATTCAAATATTAGTATAGAATGAACATGGTTAGGCTTTTAACTATTCAACAAAAGCCAGGTAACGAACAATAAGGGAATGTAATATCAAAAATACAGTGCTTGAGATATTTGGCTCAAAATGAATTGTTAAAGGACAGCTTGAGGTTCAGACATCTTAACAGAGTAAAACTATTGTATCAGTTACACGTTGTATCAGTTACAGTTACAGTTACGTTGCTTCACAAACTTTAGTATGCAGAAATACTATTATCATTGTAAAGGCACAATACTAAAAATATTGAAGACAGAAAAACAAACATACTACGAAAGACTTTTATTAAATTGTTAAGATTACATTTTTGAAGTATTAAGAGTAGAATCAAATTTCTAATTTTGCAGGCTTTATTCTTTCTACCTATAGGTATTCATTTTTGCCATAGACACCTTATAAGTGAATAATTTGTGACACTATAAAATTATATAATTTGGAAGATAGATGGAGTAAAAATGGAGGAGGGTAGAAAATCCACACCATGAAGATGAAATAATGGTTTGAGACTTTTTGTTTTATTCTATTTCAATAATTTTTGGGAAACAGGTGGTTTTTGGTTATGTGGACAAGTTCTTTAGTGGTGATATCTGAGATTTTGGTACACTCCTCACTCAAGCAGTGTACACCCTACCCGATGTGTAGTATTTTATTCCTCACCCACCTCCCACCTTGTCCCCCAAGTCCCCAGAGTCCATTATGTTATTCTTATTCCTTTGTGTTCTCATAGCTTAGCTTCTATGCATAAGTAAGAATATACAATATTTGGTTTTTCATTCCTGAGTTACTTCACTTAGAATAATAGTCTACAGCTTCATCCAGGTTGCTGCTAATGCAATTATTTCATTCCTTTTTATAGCTCAGTAGTACACTATGGTGTATAAATGCCACATTTTCTTTATCCACTCATTGGTTGATAGACATTTAGGTTGATTTCATATTTTCACAATTGTGAATTGTGCTGCTATAAACATGTGTGTGAAAGTGTCTTTTTCATATAATGACATTTTCCTTTGCATAGATACTCAGTAGTGGGATTGCTGGATCAAATGGTAGTTCTACTTTTAGTTCTTTAAGGAATCCCATACAGTTTTCCATAGTGGTTATACTAGTTTACATTCCAACTAGTGCTATAAAAATGTTCCCTTTTCACCACATCTACATCAATCAACATATATTTTTTTTATTTTTTTAAATTTTTTTACTTATAGCCATTCTTGCAGGAGTGAGGTGGTATCCCACTGTGGTTTTAATTTGCATTTCTCTGATAATTAGTGAAATTAAGCATTTTTTCATGTTTATTAGCTATTTGTATATCTTCTTTTGATAATTGGTTATTCATGTCCTTTGCCCACTTTTTATGAGATTATTTGGGTTTTTTTTGCTACTTTGTTTGAGTTCATTATATATTCTGGACATGAGTCCTTTACCACATGCATAGTTTGCAAATATTTTCTCCCATTCGGCGGGTTGTCTGTTTACTACGTTGATAGTTTCCATTCTCTCTCTCTCTCTCTCTCTCTCTCTCTCTCTCTCTCTCCCCCCCCCTCTCTCTGTGCTGTGCAGAAGCTCTTTAGTTTAAGTAGGTCTCATTTGCCAAATTTTGTTTTTGTTGCATTTGTTTTTGGGTTCTTGGCCGTGAATTCCTTGCCTAAGCCAATGAATGGAAAAGTTTTTTGATGTTCTAGAATTTTTATGATTTCATGTCTTAGATTTAAGTCTTTGATCCATCATGAGTTGATTTTTGTATAAGGCAAGGGATAAGGATCCAGTTTCATTCTTCCACACGTTGTTTGCCAATTCTCAGCACCATTTGTTAAATAAGGTCTCCTTTTCTTACTTTATGTTTTTTGTATGCTTTATCGAAGATAGTTGGCTGTAAGTATTTGGCTTTCTTTATGGGTTATTTCTACTTTTCCATTAGTCTGTGTGCCTATTTCTATACCACTGCCATAATATTTTGGTAACTATTGTAGCCTTTTAGTGTAGTTTGGAGTCAGGTAATGTGATGCCTCCAGATTTGTTCTCTTTGCTTAGTATCAGTTTGACTATGTGAGCTCTTTGAATTTTAACATTTTTTTTCTAGTTCTGTGAAGAATGATAATGGTATTTTGATGGTAATTGAATTGAATTTATAGATGGATTTAGCATTATGGTCATTTTCACAATATTGGTTCTACCCATTCATGAGCATTGTAAGTGTTTCCATTTGTTTGTGTTGTCTATGATTTCTTTCAGCAATGTTTTGTAGTTTTCCAGTTTTCTTTGCAGAGATCTTTCACCTCCTTGGTTAGGTATATTCTCAAGTATTAAACTTTTTTTGTCGCTGTGTAAGTAAAAGGGGTTGAGTTCTTGATTTGAGTCTCAGCTTGGTAGTTGTTTATATATAGCAATGCTACTGCTTTATGTATATCAATTTTGTATCCTGAAACTTTACTGAATTTTTTATCAAATCTAGGAGCTTTTTGGATGAGTGTTTAGATTTTTCTACACATACGATCATATCAACACCAACCACTGACAGTTTGACTTTTCTCTTTTCTGATTTAGATGCCCTTTATTTCTTTGCCTTGTCTGATTTTTCTGGCTAGGGCATCCAGTACTATGTCAAATAAAAGTGGTGAAAGTGGCATCCACGTCTTGTTCCAGTTCTCAGAGGGAATGCCTTCAACTTTTTCCCATTCAGTATGATGTTGGCTGTGGGTTTGTCAGAGATGGCTTTTATTACTTTGAAGTATGTGCCTTCTATGCCAATTTTGCTGAGGGTTTTATCATAAAGGGATGCTGTATTTGTCTAATTTTTTTTCTGTGTCTATTGAGATGGTCATATGATTTTGGTTTTAATTCTGTTAATGTGATGTGTCACATTTATTGACTTGCATATGTTAAAACATCCCTGCATCACTGGTTTGAAACCCATTTGATCGTGATGTATTATTTTTTTGAGATGCTGTTGGATTTGGTCAGTCAGTATTTTGTTGAGGATTTTTTCATGTATGTTCATTGGGGATATTGGTCGGTAGTTTTCTTTTTTGTTATGTCCTTTCTTAGTTTTGGTATTAGAGTGCTACTGGCTTCACAGAATGATTTAGGGAGAATTTCCTCTTTCTCTATCTTTTGGAATAATTTCAGTAGGAAATGTACCAATTCTTTTTTGAATGTCTGATAGAATTCAGCTGTGAATCCTTCTGTTCCTGGACTTTTGTTATTGGTAATCTTATTAATTACTGTTTTAATCTTCCTACTTGTTATTAGTCTTTTCAGAGTTTCCATTTTTTGTGTGATTTAATCTAGAAGTGTTGTATATTTCCAGGAATTTATCCATCTCCCTTAGATTTTCTAGTTTGTGCACATAATGCTGTTCATAGTAACCTTGAGTTATCCTTTGTATTTCTGTGATATTGGTTGTAATGTCTCCTGTTTCAATTCTCATTGAGCTTATTTGGATTTTCTCCCTTCTTTTTTTGATGTTAATTTCATTTCACTAATGGTCTATGAATTATTTTGTCTTTTCAAAAAAAAAAAAAAAACAGCTTTCTGTTACACTTATCCTTTGTGTATTTTTTGTTTCAATTTAATTTAGTTCTACCCTGATTTTTGTTATATATTTTATCCTGCTGGGTTTGGGTTTGGTTTGTTCTTGTTTCTCTAGTTCCTTGACATATGACATTAGATTGTCTATTTGTGTTCTTTCACACTTCTTGATGTAGGCATTTAATGCTATGAACTTTCCTCTTAGCACTACTTTTGCTATGTCCCAGAGGTTTTGATAAGTTGTGTGACCATTATCATTCAATTCAATGAATTTTTTAATTGCCCTCTTGATTTCATTGTTGACCCAGAGATCATTCAGAAGTAGATTATTTAATTTCCATGTATTTATATAGTTTTGAGGGTTCCTTTTGGAGTTAATTTTCCATTTTATTCCACTTTGGTTGAAGAAGATACTTGATATAATTCTAAACTTCTTAAATTTATTAAGACTTTTTTTGACTTATCATGTGGTGTATTCTGGAGAATACCCCACATGTTTCTGAAAATAATATATAGTCTGCTGTTGTTATGTAGAATGTTCTGTAAATATCTGTTAAGTTCATTTGTTCTAGGGCATAGTTTATGTCTATTGTTTCTTTGTTGACTTTCTGCCATGATGACCTCTCTAGTGCTATTAGTGGAGGTATTGAAGTGCCCACACTATTATTGTGTTGCTGTCAGTCCCATTTCCTAGGTCTAGTAGTAATTGTTTTATGAATTTGGGAACTCCAGCGTTAGGTGAATATATATTTAGTATTGTGATATTTTTCTGTCGAACAAATCCTTCTATCACTGTATAATATCCCCCTTTGTCTTTCGTTACTGTTGTTGCTTAAAGTCTGTTTTGTCTGATATAAGAATAGCTACTCCTGCTCCCTTTTGGCTAGCATTTCCATAAAACGTCTTTTTCCATTTCTTTACCTTAAGTTTATGTGAGTCTTCATGTGTTAGTTCTGAGTCTCTCAAAGACATCAAATACTTGGTTGGTGGATTTTTATCTATTCTGCCATTCTGTATAAGAATTTAGTGCATTTACATTCAACATAGTATTGAGACATGAGGTACTGTTCTATTCATCATGTTTGTTGTTGCCTAAATATCCTGGAGATTTTTTAATTGTGTAATTATTATCTAGACCCTGTGAGAGACATGCTTTAAGGGGTGATATGGTTTGGCTATGTCCCCACCTAAATCTCATCTTGAATTGTAACTCCCACAATTCCCACATGCTGTGGGAGTAAGAACCTAGTGGGAGGTGTTTAAATTCTGGGGGTCAGTCTTTCCTGTGCAGTTCTCGTGATAGTGAATGATTTTCACGAGATCTGATGGTTTCAAAAACGGGAGCTTCCTCGCACAAGCCCTCTTCTCTTGTCTGCTGCCATGTGAGATGTGCCTTTCACCTTCCACCATGATTGGGAGGCCTCCCACCCACGTGGAAATGTAAGTCCAATAAACCTCATTCTTTGTAAATTGTTCAGTCTCAGGTATGTCTTTATCAGCAGCATGAAAATGGACTAATGCAGTAAATTAGTTCCAGAAGAGTGGGTTGCTGATGGAATGATACCTGAAAATGTGGAAGTGACTTTGAAACTGGGTAACAGACAGAGGTTGAAATATTTTGGAGGGCTGACAAAAAGATGGGAATATACAGAAAGTTTGGAACTCCCTAAGGACTTGTTGAAAGGCTTTGACCAAAATGCTGATAATGATATGGACAATGAAATCCAGACTGAGATGGTCTCAGATGGAGATGAGAAACTTGTTGGGAACTGGAGCAAGAGTGATTCTTGTTATGTTTTAGCAAAGAGATTGGCAGAATTTTGTTCCACCCTAAAGATTTGTGAAACTTTGAACTTGAAAGAGATGATTTAGGGTATCTGGTGGGATGAATTTCTAAGCAGCAAAGCATTCAAGAAGTGATTTGGGTGCTGTTAAAGGCATTCAGTTTTATAAGGGAAAGAGAGCACAAAAGTTCATAAAATTTGCATCTTGACAATGTGATAAAAAAAGAAAATTCAATTTTCTTAGGAGAAATTCAAGACAGTTGCAGAAATTTGCATAAGTAATGAGGAGCTAAGTATTCATCCCCATGACAATGGGGAAAATGTCTGCAGGGCATATCAGAGGTCTTCACAGCAGCCCCTCCTCTCACAGCCTCAGAGGTTTAGGAGGAAAAAATGGTTCTGTGGGCTGGGCCCAAGGTCCCTCTGCTGTGTGCTGTCTAGGAACTTGGTGCGCTGCATCCCAGCCACTCCAGCTGGGACAAAAGGGGCCGAGGTACAACTCAGACTGTTGCTTCAGAGGCTGGAAGCCCCATGCCCTTTCAGCTTTCATGTGGTGTTGAGCCTGAGAGTGCACAGAAGTCAAGAACTGAAGT
Source organism: Macaca mulatta (assembly GCF_049350105.2). Taxonomy (NCBI): domain Eukaryota; kingdom Metazoa; phylum Chordata; class Mammalia; order Primates; family Cercopithecidae; genus Macaca; species Macaca mulatta. The sequence goes on from NC_133409.1 coordinate 104,656,549, forward strand.
TTGAGAGCCTCCACCTAGATTTTAGTAGGTGTATGGAAATGCATGAATGCCCAAGCAGAAGTTTGCTGCAGGGGTGGGTTCCTCATAGAGAACCTCTGCTAGGGCAGTGCATAAGAGAAATGTGGGGTGGAAGGCCCCACACAGAGTCCCTGCTGGGGTACCACCTAGTAGATCTGTGAGAAGAGGGCCACCATCCTCCAGATCCCAGAATGGTAGATCCACCAACGGTTTGCACTGTGTCTGGCAAAGCCACAGACACTCAACGCCAGCCAGTGAAATGAGCAGGTGGGAGGCTATAACCTGCAAAACCACAGGGGTGGAGCCCCAAGTCCATGGGAACCCACCTCTTGCATCCCTGTGACCTGAATATGAGATATAGAGTCAAAGGAGACCATTTTGGAGCTTTAAGATTTGATCGCCTTGCTGGATTTTGGACTTGCATAGGGCCTGTAGCTGCTCCATTTTGGCCAATTTCTCCCATTTGGAATGGCTCTATTACTCAATGCTGGTAACCCCATTGTATCTGCGAAGTAACTAAATTGCTTTTGATTTTCCAGGCTCATAGGTGGAAGAGACTTGTGTCATCTCAGCGGAGACTTTGGACTGTGGACTTTTGGGTTAATGCTATTATGAGTTAAGACTTTGCAAGATTGTTGAGAAGGCATGATAGGTTTTGAAATGTAAGGATATTAGATTTTGGAGGGGTCAGAGGCAGAATAATATGGTTTGACTCTGTCCCCACCCAGCTCTCATCTTGAATTCCTACATGTTGTGGGAGGGACCCATTGGAAGGTAATTGAATCATGGGGGCAAGTCTTTCCTTTGCTGTTCTTATGATAGTGAATAATTCTCATGAGATCTGATGGTTTTAAGAAGGGGAGATTCCCTACACAAGCTCTCTTCCCTTCTCTGCTGCCATGTGAAACATGCCTTTCACCTTCTATCATGATTGTGGGGCTTCCCCAGCCATGTGAGACTGTAAATCCAATAAACCTCTTCTTTTGTAAATTGCCCAGTCTTGGATATGTCTATATCAACAGTGTGAAAATGGACTAATTCAAGGAGGTTCTATTTGGATATATTTCAAGATTTTATTTTTTAAGGTTTAGAATTCCTTTAGCCATTTCTTGTAGTGCTGGTTTAGTAGTAGCAAATTCTCTCAGCATTTGAGCATTTGTTTGTCTGAAAGACTTTATTTCATCTTCATTTATGAAGCTTAGTACTGCTGGATACAATAATCTTGGCTGACAATTGTTTTGTTTAAGGAAGATAAAAATAGAACCCTAATTTCTTCTGGCTTCTAAGGTTTCCTTTCAGAAATCAACTGTTAATCTGATAGGTTTTTCTGTATAAATTAACCTGATGCTTTAGTCTCACAACTCTTAAGATTCTCTCCTTTGTCCTGACTTTAGATAACCTGATGACTATGTGCCGAGGTGATATAGTTAGGCTTTATATCACCACCAAAATCTCATCCTGGATTATAATTCCCATAGTCCCCACATGTCAAGAGACAGACTAAGTGGAGGGCAATTTGATCATGGGGGTGGTTTTCCCAAGGCTGTTCTCATGATAGTGAGTGAGTTCTCAGGAGATCTGATGGTTCTATAAGGGCCTCTTCCCCCTTCACTTGGCATTTCTCCTTCCTCCCACCTTGTGAAGAAAGTGCCTTGCTTCCCCCTCACATTCCACCATGATTGTAAGTTTCCCAAGGCTTCCTCAGCCATGCTGAACTGCACATCAATTAAACCTCTTTCCTTTATAAATTACCCAGTCTCAGGCAGTTCTTTAAGGTAGTATGAAAATGGACAATACACTAGACCTTTCTGTGATTAATTTCTCAGGAGTTTGAGCTTCTCGTATTTGGATGTGTAGATCTCTAGCAGGGCCAGGGATGCTTTCCTCAATCATTTCCTCAAATAAGTTTTTCAAATATTAAGATTTCTCTTCTTCCACAGGAACACCAATTATTCTTAGGTTTGGCCATTTAAGATAATCACAGGCAGGATGTGGTGGCCCATGCCTATATTCCTAGCACTTTGGAGGGCCGAAGCAGGCAGATCACCTGAGGTTAGGAGTTTGAGACCAGACTAGCCAACATGGTGAAACCCCATCTCCACTAAAAATACAAAAAAAAATTAGCTGTGCATGGTGGCAGTTGCCTGTAATTGCAGCTACTCGGGAGGCTGAGTCAGGAGAATTGCTTGAATCCGGGAGGCAGAGGTTGCAGTGAGCCAAGATTGTGCCACTGCACTCCAGCCTGGAAAACAAGAGTGAAACTTCATCTCAAAAAAAAAAAAAAAAAAAAAAAAGATAATCACAAATTTCTGATGGGACTTTATTTTTTCAATTCTTTATTTTTTTGTCTTTGTCTGATTGGGTTAATTTGAAAGCCTCATCTTTGAGCTCTGAAATTCTTTCCTCTACTTGTACTCATCCATTGTTAAAACTTTCCAGTGCAGTTTGTATTTCCCTATGTGTGTCTTTCATTTCCAGAAGCTGTGATTTTTTTAATGATATCTATATATGTAGAAAATTTTTCATCTATATTCTCTATTTCCATTTCTCTAAGTTGGTTTTCAGCTTTCTGTGGCATCTCCTTGAGTAGCTTAATAATAAACCTAAATTATTTATCTGCCAATTCAGAGATTTCTTTGTGATTTGGATCCATTGCTGGGGAGCCAATGTGATCTTCTGGGGGTGTTATAGAACCCTGTTTTTTTCATGTTACTAGAATTACTTTTGTGTTTTCTTCTCATTTGAGCGGACTATTTCCTAAAATTGCTCTTGAATTCACTTTTGATTGTTCTGTGGTATTTTTAATTTAAATTTCTTTTTTTCCCTCATAAAGATCAGACTTTAATGTTTATTTTTGCCTAATTTTTTATTTGGTGCTTGTAGGGGAGAAGATTCTTTATGAGATTCTTGGTTATAGAAAGTCTTTGTGCATTCACTTTCCCCAAAGCTGATTGTAGCAGTTATAGTTTTGGTGTGTGGGTGAGTTCACTGTCTCCTATGGATTTGGAATGTCAGGGATCTCTTGAAGTTTATCTCATTTTCTTGTGGTGTACAACTTATTTATTTATTAATTTTTTCCAAATATTTTATTTACTCGGTTTATAATTCAGACATCAGGTCAATAGGGAAAGTATCTCTGATTAGGCACTGGTTGTGGCTAAGGTGGGTTAGTAGATGTAATACCCAATGGTGGACCAAGGTCTCAGCCTTGATGAGAGCAACTAGGGGAACTCTTAATTAGATGTAGTGAAGTTTTATCAGGATGAAGAGTGGGAGCTACTTTAGCTACTTTAGCTCCTCTGTCAGGTCAGTAGGAAAGCTATTCACCTCACAGCCTCACTCCTATCCTAGTGTTTCAGCCATTCAGATCAAACAGGCACCTCTTTTCATACACATACACACACACACACACACACACACACACCCCTATATATATATATATATATATATAGGTTGCAGGTATAGAAAAATTTTGACTCTGCCTGTCTTACAGGCCTGAATCTGGGGTGTGATTCTCCCATAGGGCTACAATCACCCTGGATGGTTCCAGAAAGACTGTCTATAGGTGCCTCCACACTGCGTTCCAGTGGGGGTAAGCTTCAGCTGTGTCTGCAATGGAGTACTCAAGGAAATAAGGACCCCTTCTCTAAGGCTCTTCATGATCATAGAGGCTGCCTGCCTCTTGAGTTATAGGTGTACACTTTCTCTACTGCAGTCAGCACTGCAATTGTGTCTCTGCTATGGGAAACTACCCACCGGTGGAAAGACCTGGAACTCAAGTCCTGCTGTTGAGATTCTTTTGTATCGTAGGATGATCCATTGATGTCATGCTCTCCCTTTTCCCCTAGGGATGGGTCTTCCTGGAAGCTGGATTGCAGTGATTGTTATTGCTCTTCTGGTCGAGCCACCTAGCAGGGGTACCAGCCTCTGGGTTGGTGCTGAGAAATGTCTGCAAAGTATCTTGTGATGTGATCAGTCTTCAGGTCTCCCAACCATGGATACCAGCACCTGCTCTGGTGGAGGTGGCAAGGGAGTGATATAGACTTTGTGAGCATCCTGGGTTGTAGACAGCTTTAGTGTGCCAGCTCTCTATAATTTTGGTTGTACTAGCAGTGAAGTTGTCATGCGGACACGCTAACTATCTCCGGTTAGCCAGGATGTTGCAGGAAATGGAATTAGGTATTGTCTTCCCCTTTCTGGGATCAGGGTTATTCTGACAAGAGTCGCAGTGGTGACCTGAGTTGCTTCGTCTCCACTCAGGAGGTGGTGCTTTCAAGAGAGCACCAGCTGCAGTATTACCAGCGGGATTTGAGCTTGCCTTGTGTTGGCCTGGGGAAGTATTCTGATTTATCAGGCGATGGGCAGGGCCGTAAAACTCCAAAGAGTTTTTCCTTTGTGGTCAGCTATCAGGGCAAGTAGAGATATGGCATTATGTTGGGGCAGGATTAGGAAGGTCTAAGCTCAGAATCTCTTGGGTGAGGCTTGACATTGCCACTGTGGGGAAGTGGGGAGTGGTTCTCAGGCCAATGAGGTTATATTCCAGAGGGGATTATGGCTGCTTCTGCTGTGCAGTATAGTTCACAAGGGATGTGGGGATAGCTGGTAGTGAAAAGCCTCACCCAGCTCCCACGCAATTGGCGAGGCCAGTCTCACTCCCACAGTTCCCTGCTATAAGCATTGAGTTTAGATCCAGGCAGCCTGTGTGTGAAACTCAGACCTGCCCCAGGGCATAAGCTTCCCCACTAAGAAAGCAAGCAGAGCTTTCAGGCTACATCCCTCCCCATCTGCCCACAATGTCACCAGCTACTGTGCTGCTCATATCTGCAGCAATTCCTGCTCATCCCCCAGATTCTGCTCAAGAAAATTCGTGCCCACTTGAAATTGTCACAAAATTCAGTTGGAAGATTCTTTCACCCTGCAACCCCTGCCTAATTCCATTGGCTGCTTTCCCCAAGGTCCCCTGAGAGATATAGTCAGGGATGGCTTTCCTGGGCTCAAGCTGGTGAGTGAAAGTGCATATAAGACTCTTTTCACTGCTGCTTCTACTTATAGTTTGCATGACTACCTAAATCTATTCCAGCTCTAGGCAAAATTAAGTCCTTCTCCTATGATCCGGATTTTCAGATTCCCTAATAAGGATGAGTGTTTAGAGGCAGGTTTTCTCCCTCTCACAATTTGGGAACTCAACAGTTTTTTGCCTGTGTTGTGGAGTTTGCAGCAGTGTGCTGTTTCTTTCAAAGGATCTGTGAATTCTTTTGGTTTTGCTGGTATGTTTTTTGTGGTGGTTCTTGGAACACAAGTTCAGTGTGAGTCTCCACACACTGTTCTGTTCATCCAAGTGGGAGGTGCATGTCAGCCCTGCCTCTTATCTGCCATCTTCCTGAAGTCAGCAGTTTGAGACATTTAATCAGTCCATATTTGGTAAGCACCACACACAGCACACAGCTGTGTGTGGAAAGCCACAAATAAGGATGCGATTGAATCCAATATGAATTTGTTGATCATCTATTACTTTCTAGGTTTTATGGAATAAGTTCAAGTATACCAATTAAAAGATAAATTGGCAGGTGATTTAAAGAGCATGAATCAACTATACACTGTCTGCAAGAAACTCACTTCAAATATCATATAGGGGAGTTGAAAGAAAAAGCTTGGAAAAAAACATATTATGCAAACATTAATCTAAGGAATGCATAAGTGCCTTTGTTAATACCATCCAAAGTAGATTTCAAAACAATTACTAGAGACAGAGAGGGACATTATATGCTGAAAAAAGGATCAATCCACAAAGAATATATGATTGTTGCAGGACAAGTCACAGACAAAACCCCTCAGACACCGAGTTAAAGAAGCAAGCGGTTTATTCGTCCGGGAGCATCGGCAAGACTCCTGTTTCAAGAGCCGAGCTCCCCGAGTGAACAATTCCTGTCCCTTTTAAGGGCTCACAACTCTAAGGGGGTCTACTTGAGAGGGTCGTGATCAATTGAGCGAGCAGCAGGTATGTGACTGAGGGCTACATGCACTGGTAATTAGATTAGAACAAAACAGGACAGGGATTTTCACAGTACCTTTCTTTACAATGTCTGTAATCTATAGATAACATAACCGATTAGGTCGGGGGTTGATCTTTAACTACCAGGCCCAGGGTGTGGCACTGGGCTGTCTGTGGATTTCATTTCTACTTTTTAGTTTTTACTTCTTTTTGCTTTGGAGGCAGAAATTGGGCCTAAGACAATATGAGGGGTGGTCTCCTCCCTTATGACAATCATAAATGCTGCAATATATGTAATGCAAAAATCAAAAGGACTGAAAGGATAAATAGATAAATCTACAATTATAGCTGAGGACTTCAACACCCCTCTCTCAGTGATAGATAAATAGACAAAAATAGTTAGCAAGGATATAGAAATTAGCATCACCATTTACCAACAAGATCTAATCAACATTTTTAGAAGTCTCTATCCAACAATAGTGGAACACTCATTCTTTTCAAGTAACAATAGAGTGTATAACAATAGAGACGATGTCCTGGGACATAAAATAAATTCTTGCAAATTAAAAAGAATTGTAACAATACAGAGTGGATCCTCTAACTCCAACTAAATCAAATTAGGAATAAAAAAATAGAAAGCATAGAGAAAAATCTACAAACATTTGGAAGCTACAAACACACTTCAAAATAATCCATGGGTCAAAGAGGAACTCTCAAGAGAAAAAAAAAAATACATTGCACTGCGTGAAATTAAAATCATACCAAAATTTGTGTGACACAACTAAACAGTGCTGAGAGGGAAATTTATAGTACTAGATGCATACATTTGAAAAAGTTTCAAATCAATAATCTAAACTTCCACTTAAAGAACCTAGGAAAAGAGCAAAAATAAAAGCAGAAGTCGATTTGTTTGAAAATAGAAAAAAATACAATCGGGTATACTAATAAACCAAAAATCTGTTTTTCTGGAAAAAAAAAAATACAGTTTACAGACCACTAGCAAGGTTGCCAAAGAAACAAAGAGATAATCGGAAGTTAACAATATCAGGAATGAAACAGGGTATATCATTATAAATCCCTTAGATATGAAAAATGATAATGAAGAAATAAGATAGACAAGCCCACACGCATACATTTGACGACTTATAAATTAGATAAAATTGAGCTATCACAAGATCAGAAAACCAAACACTGCATGTTCTCACTCATACGTGGGAGCTGAACAATGAGAACACATGGACACAGGGAGGGGAACATCACACACAGGGGTCTGTCGGTGGGTGGGGAGCTAAGGGTGGGATAACATTAGGAGAAATACCTCATGCAGGTGACTGGTTGATGGGTGCAGCAAACCACCAGGGGACGTGTATACCTATGTAATAAAACTGCACGTTCTGCACATGTAACCCAGAACTTAAAGTATGATTAAAAAAAAAAAAAAAAAAGGAGGAGGAGCCAGCAGGACTCCAGGCCACACTTTCAAATCAACAGAGTAGTGTTTAATGTCTATGCTGACTTCTAACTTTATTTAAAGGATTCCACTGGAACCAAAAACAACAAAAACAACTACTAACTCTACTGTAACTCATGTGATATGAGATAATTTGAATAGCCCTTATAACTATTAAGAAAATTGAATTAGTATTTTAAAACTCCCAAAATCAAAAACCACAGGTCCAGATATTTTCATTGGAGAATTCAAGCAAACAAATAAAGCAGAATTAATACCAATTCTATATAATGTGTTCAAGAAAATTAAAAAAGGGATTGCTTTCCCAAGGAGAAAGACTACTTCCCAGTACTCTTTATGAAGTGATGATTAACCTTCTATCAAAATCAGAAAAAGAGACTGCAACAAAAGAAAATAGCAGATATTTCTCATAAATACAGATGTAAAAATTCTTAACAAAAGCTTAGGAAATAGAATTAAGCAATGTAAAAAAAGAAGAAAATATCATGACCAAATGGAGTTTATTCTAGAGATGCAAATTGGTACAGCATTTGAGAATCAATGAATAAAACTTACTTTAGTAACAGGCTAAAGAAAAAAAAATTACATAATCATATGAATTATGCAGGAAGCAATTGAGAAAACCCAGAATCCACTTATTTTGTTTTGTGCTCTCTGAACTTTCAGCATCTATATTTTAGTGTCTGTCATAAATTTTGGGAAATTCTTCGCAACTATTACTACAAATATTCATTTGGCTTTTTTTATATATCTTTATTCTCCTTCTGCTATTTTAATAATGCATGTTACACCTTTTGAAATTGTCCCACAATTCTTAGATGTCCTGTTCTTTTTATTTTCCCCTTCTTTTTTTGCTTTGCATTTTAGCTTGGAAAATTTACATTGACATATCTTCAAGTTCAATTTTCTTTCTTCAGCTGTGAGCAGTCCACTCTTGAGACCCTTGGAACATTCTTCATTTTTGTTAGAGTGTCTTGAATTAGTAGCACTTCCTTGGTTCCTTTTTCATATTTCTATCTCTCTGCTTACATTCTCCATGTGTTCTTGCAAGTTGTCTGCCTTTCTCATTTGATCTGCATTTTTAATTTGATCTCTTAACATATTAATCACAGTATTTTAAATTCCTAGTTTGTTAATTCCAACATTTCTGCCATATCTGAGTCTTCTTTTGTTACTGCTTTGTTTGTGTAGACTGTGTTTTTCTTGCCTTTTATCATGCTTGAAATGTTTTGTTGAAAGTTGGACATCATGGACTGAGTAATAGGACCTAAGTTAAACAGGTCTTTAGTGTGAAGTTTTATGTTAATCTGCCTAGGAGTTTATCTGTGTTTCATGTTTGCCATACTGTAAGTGCCCAAAGTTTCAAATCTCTCTACCGTTATTGATTTTTGTCTCCCTTTTTGATTTTGGATTTTCCTAAAAAGTCCTTCTTAAACAGAGAGTGATCCTTGTAGTCCTTTCATCTTTAATTCGCTATTATTATACTGGAGCCTTGTTGATGTGGTTGGAAGGTATGTGGGAGAAGGGTAAACATTCTATATTTCTATGACTTAATCTCAGTCTTTAGCCAGAGGAAGGCTGGCCCTCATTAATAGTAGGGTCATGCTGGATAGCAGCTGGCTTAGAGTGGGGAAATGCCACGATTACAAAAATCACAAGAGTAGATGACAGGGAAGCAAGAAAATGATAGCAGGCCGGGCGCGGTGGCTCACGCCTGTAATCCCAGCACTTTGGGAGGCCGAGGCGGGCGGATCACAAGGTCAGGAGATCGAGACCACGGTGAAACCCCGTCTCTACTAAAAATACAAAAAATTAGCCGGGCGCGGTTGTGGGCGCCTGTAGTCCCAGCTACTCGGGAGGCTGAGGCAGGAGAATGGCGTGAACCCGGGAGGCGGAGCTTGCAGTGAGCCGAGATCGCGCCACTGCACTCCAGCCTGGGCGACAGAGCGAGACTCCGTCTCAAAAAAAAAAAAAAAAAAAAAAAGAAAATGATAGCAGGGATGAAGATTAGATTGTGTTGTAGATGGGAGGCACGGGGCTTGTTGAAGGAGGATGGGGGCATGGTGGTCTGTAAATGACATTGCTGATCTCCATATCGAATGACAAAGTGAGTTGGCTGTGTTAGAATAAACAGGGTGTTGAGGAGCAGTGAAATCCTTAAGGGAGGTGATAATAGATAAAGCAAAGATGGAGTGCTTGGCATAGACGTTGAGGATGTTAAGAAGGGTGTTTATCATAGAAAAATTATTTCATAGGACATATGTAATTTGTAAGAAAAGGAAATTTGGAACAGGAGAGAGGAAGTATATATAGTTATTTATGGCTATCAAAAAGTAGGATGAGTTTATACCTTAGGCAAGACAGCAAAATAAATAAGACAGATATCCTAAATCCTAACCTCGAAAAGCTAAAGGGAAATAATATAAACAGTCATTTACTATAAAAATGCTCCACAGGGATTCATTTATTGTCCCGTGCATGCAGCACTTGTGCATAATATGCCTGCATGATCTTCAGAATCAGGAGGTTCTTTGCTGATGGGTTATAATTCCTTTCCCTGGTATGCTAGTGGGTTGGAAGAGCCCACATGTTGTCATGGGAATGGTGGGATGTTTTTATTTTGACATACAAGGAAGTCATATTGCTGGGGTTATACCTTCAGGTTATCCACAATGAACTCTTTCTAAGATGTGAAACTATTCTTGATACCAAGCCAGAAACCACCTTTGGCAGTAGTACAATAAGGTTTTGAATACTGAACTACCTCAAGGCCTTTTGGAAGTAGCCTGAGTATAAATCCTATAAATAAATTAATTTACTGAATAGTGGATAGTTTGTGGTTTCATTGCTCTTATTTCCATTCCCAAGTTTTAAAAAAAGTTCTGTCTCAAAAAGAAATTAAGGTGTATTATTATGTTACCAGATCAAGATTCTATGTCAACTAGGTCTAGGTTGGAATTCTTGGTAATAAGCCTTAAGCAGGGAGGGGAAAATCACTTCTGCCAGCGACTAACTTAGGAGTGGATGGATTCCATTTGTCTTACAACCCAGTGGAGGCTTATCTGAGTGTGGACAACATAGTTCCTGTGTGATCAGTTTCCAAAGTCTTTGTGTTTGGCAACCTGAAAACTTCAATTTTGGTCAGAATCTAGCATTTTTGGAGAGAAAACAAGGCCAGATACCTTAATCTGAGGTTCAGCCTCATTGAATGAGCATATGGTCTAGTAAGTTAAATAATCTATTTCTGACCAAGCTATTTCCCCCATTGGCCTTTTTTTTTTTTTATTCTAAAGACAAAATAAAGATTGCTTTGCATGTAACTGTTCAGAATACAGAAGCATGCAAAGGAAACGTGCTGGCCTTAAGAGAAAGGGCAGGTCACAAATTCAAAGCCAGTAGCAAGTATCCCATCAATTCTATGTGATTAAAATAAAATCTAACATGTAGGTGAGGTATAACTAGTTTTATCCATCTTAGAGTTAATCTGGTGTTTTATGTGTCAGATTCAGACTGACTCCTGCATTTACAATCAATATTATATTTCTTCCAAAATGGTCACCTAGCTATTAGTACATTGCAGATTTGATTTGACTCTATCCAATGGTTTATATATTTGACATATGTAATTTCTAGTAAGTGTCCATTAAAATGCCATTTGTCTCTTTCCTTCCGCTGTCTGGAATACAGATGCACATGAATGAAAGCAGCTATCTTGGACAACAGGTTGCCTTGGGAAGGGAAAACATGAATGGTGTAACAATAATGTAGATGAAGCCTGGCTTTTTGACACTGAACAGTGCTGTTCCAGTCCTGTGTTATTTATCCTCCAAATAAGTAGAAAAATAAAATTATTTAAGCTACTGTTATCTGTTTAAGGTTAAATTAATATTTTATTTATACTCTATTAGGAAGTACTGCTTATGGAGTTTTCTACCTTCTTAGGTGCCCACTTTATGCCAGGGAAAGCTTGGCACTTTTTTCCTGACAAACTATAAAATGCAGGATACTTTGAATGAAACCTTCTCTCAACACTTTTCTGTCAGTGACAGTTCCAGACATTCTCTCCTTTAGAATCTTTCAGGAGGTTTAAGCATCAATCTCTGTGAGGCTCAAATTCTAAGAGAAACTATGTACGGATCCACAGTGAACTTGAGATTATGGACCTCCACATATGGCTTGCATAGTAGAGGCCAGTCCCACTCCCCATTTCTCCTCCAATGAGGAGGCAATCAGATACCTCTTAAGCATTCCTTCTTGACTGAAAAACCAAACAAAGAAAGCTTCTCTTATTCTCCTCCTTATCAATTTCCAGACCTTTATTTGGACTGGAGCTGGATAATAACATAAGAGTAGCAGAAATGGTGTTCCCATCTCTCAGCAAATGTTGCCAGGGACTATGTCCGGAATGGTATTTCCTAGGTTGTCTTCCAGGGTTTTTATAATTTTAGGTTTTACTTTTAAGTCTTTAATCCATCTTCAGTTGATTTTTTTATATGGTGTAAGGAGGGGGTCCAGATTCAATCTTCTGCATATGGCTAGCCCAGTTATCCCAACACTATTTATTGAATAGGGAGTCTTTTCCCCATTGCTACTTTTTGTCAACCTTGATGAAGACCATCTGGTTGTAGGTGTGTAGCTTTATTTCTGGGTTCTCTATTGTCTTTCATTGGTCCATGCATCCGTTTTTGTACAGTACCATGCTGTTATGGTGACCGTAGCTTTATAACACAGTTTGAAATTGGCTAGTGTGATGCGTCTGGCTTTGTTCTTTTGGTTTAGGATTGCCTTGCCTATTGGGGCTCTTTTTTTGTTCCATAGGAATTGGAAAATAGGTTTTTTTTTTTCTAATTCTGTGAAGAATGTCATTGGTAGTTTGATATAAATAACATTAAATCTGTAAATTACTTTGGGCTTATGTTGATTATCACAATATTGATTCTTACTATTCATGAGCATGGAATGTTCTTCCATTTGTTTACATCATCTCTGCTTTCCTTGAACAGTGTTTTGTAATTTTCATCATAGAGATTTTTCACCTCCCTGGTTAGCTGTATCCCTAAGTATTTTATTCTTTTTATCACTATTGTGAATGGAATTGCATTCCTGATTTGGTTCTCAGCTTGAAAGTTGTTGGTATATAGAAATGCTACCAATTTTTGTACATTGGTTTTGTATCCTGACACTTTGCTGAAATTGTTTATCAAATAAAGGAGCTATTGGGTGGAGACTATGGTGTTTTCTAAGTATAGAATCATATTATTTGCAAATAGAAATATTTTCACTTCCTTTCTTGCTATTAGGATGATTTTCTTTTCTCTTGATTTCTTTGGTTAGGACTTTCAGTACTATGTTGAATAGCAGTGGTGACAGTGGGTATCCCTGCCTTGTTCCGGTTCTCAAGGGCAATGCTTCTAGCATTTGCCCATTTGGCATGATTTTGGCTGTGGATTTGTCATAGATGGCTCTTATATTTTGAAGTATGTTCCCTCAGTTACTAGTTTTTTGAAGGTTTTTAACATAAACAGATGTTGAATTTTGTTGAAAGCCTTTTCTGCATCTATTGAGATGATCATGTAATTTTGGTTTTAGTTTTATGTGGTAAATCACATTTATTGATTTGCATATTTTGAACCAACCATGCATCCCACAAATAAAACCTATTTGATCATGGTCAATTAGCTTTTTTATGTTCAGTCGGATTCAGTTTGCTAGTATTTTTGTTGAGAATTTTTGCATCAATATTCATCAAGAATACTGACCCGAGGTTTATTATTATTATTATTATTATTATTGTGTGTTTGTCAGGTTTTGACATCAGGGTGATGCTGGTCTCATAAAATGAGTTAGGGAGGAATCTCTTCTGCTTAATTTTTTGGAATAGATTCAGTAGGAATGGTACCAGCGCTTCTTTATACATCTGGTAGAATTCAACTGTGAGTCCATCTGGCCATGGGCTTTTTCTGACGTAAGCGTTTTGTTAGTGATTCAGTTCTGAGCTCATTATTAGTCTGTTCAGGGACTCTATTTCTTCTTAGTTCAAACTTGAGAGGTTTTATATTTCCAGGAATGTATCTATTTCTTCTAGGTTTTCTTGTTTGTGTGCATAGAGGTGTTCATTGTAGTCTCTGAGAGTTTTTAAATTTCTGTGGGGTTGGTGGTAATGTTTCCTTTGTCATTTCTGATTGGGTTTATTTGGATCTTCTCTCTTTTTTTTTTTTCTTTATCATTCTCTCTAGCAGTTAAACAATGTTACTTATTCTTTCAAATAACCAGCTCCTGGAGTTCTTGATCTTTGGTTTTCTTTTTTGAATCTCAGCTTCCTTCAGCTCAGCTCTGATTTTGGTTATTTCTTGTTTCCTGCTAGCTTTGGGGTTGTTTTGCTTTAGTTCCTGTAGGTGTGATGTTAGGTTGTTAATGTGAGATCCTTCTAATCCTTCTAACTTTCTGATGTGGGTGTTTAGCACTATCAACTTCCCTCTAAAAACTGCTTTAGCTGTTTCCCACAGATACTGGTATGTTGTATCTTTGTTCTCATTAGTTTCAAATAATTTCTCGTTTCTGCCTTAATATAATTGTTTAGCCAAAACCCATTCAGGAGCAAGTTGTTTAATTTCCATGTAACAGTATGGTTTTGAGGTATTTTCTTAGTATTGATTTCTATTTTTATTGTACTGTGGTCTGAGAGCATGTTTAATATAATTTTTCAAAATTATAATTTGCTAAAATTTTTTATGGCCAACTGCAGTGTCAATTTTAGAGTATATGCCATGTGCAGATGAGAAGAATGTATATTGTTTCTGAGTGAAATGTTCTGTAGATGTCTGTTAGGACCATTTAGTAAAATGTTGAGTTCAGGCCTTAATATTTTCTTTAGTTTTCTGCCTTGATTATCTGTCTAATACTGTCAGTAGGGTATTAAAGTTTCCCACTATTGCTGTGTGGTTATCTAAGTCTCCTCATAGGTCTCTAATAACTTGCTTAATGAATCTGGGTGCTCCTATTTTGGATACATGTATTTTAGAATAATTAGATCTTCTTGCTGAATTGAACCCTTTACCATTATGTAATGCCCCTTGTCTCTTTTGATCATTGTTGGTTTAAAGTTGGCTTCATCTGAAATTAGAATAGCAACCCCTGATATTTTTCTGTTTTCTATTTGTTTGGTTGATTTTTTTCCACCCCTTTACTTTGAGCCTATAGGTGTCATTACATCTGAGATGGGTCTTTGTCAATAGCGTACAGTTAGGTCTATTTATTTATACAACTTACTACTCTATGGCTTTTAATTGGGGCATTTAGCCTGTTAAGATTAATATTGATTTACGCAGGTTTGATCCTGTCTTCATGTTGTGAGCTGGTTACAATGCAGATATGATTGTGTAGTTGCTTTATAGTGCCCTTGGTCTATGTACTTAAGTGTGTTTTTGTGGTGGTCAGTAATGGTTTTCTTTTCCATATTTGGCACTCTCTTAAGGACCTCTTGCAAGGCAGGGCTGGTTGTAACAACTTCTCTTAGCATTTACATGTCTGAAAAATATCTTATTTCTCCTTTTCTTATGAAGCTTAGTTTGGCTAGTTATGAAATTTTCTAGAATTTCTTCTCTTTAAAAATGCTAAATATAGGCCTGCAATCTCATCTGGCTTATAGAATTTCTGCTGAAAGGTCCACTGTTAACCTGATGAGGTTTCCTTTGACCTGTCCCTTCTTTCTAGCTGCCTTTATCATTTTTTCTTTCATTTAAACTTTCAATAATCTACTTACTACATGTCTTGGGGATGGTTATCTTATATAGTACCTCACAGGGGGTTTCTGCATTTTCTGGATTTAAATGTTGGTCTCTCCTGTGACATTGGAGAAATTTTCATGAATGTTATCCTGAAATGTGTTTTCTAAGTTTCTTGCTTTCTCTCCCTCTCTTTCAGAGGCCCCAATGGGTTGTAGATTTGGTCTCTTTACATAATCTCCTATTTCTCAGATGTTTTACTTATTCTTCTTTACTGCGTTTTCTTTATTTTTGTCTGACTGAGATTTTGGACAACCAGTCTTTGAGCTCAAAGATCCTTTCCTCAGCCTGGTGGAATCTGCTGCTAACACTTGTGATTGTCTTCTGAAATTCTTGAAGTGAATTTTTCAGCTCTACCAGTTCAGTCTGACTTTTTCTTAAATGGTCATTTCATCTTTTATCTCCTGTATTGTGTAATTGTATTCCTTAGATTCCTTGAATTGGGTTTCGACTTTCTCCTTAATGTCAATAATCTTTGTTTCTATCCATATTGTGAATTCTATTTTTGACATTTCAGCCATTGCAGTCTGGATAAGAACCATTGCTGGGGATCTAGAGCCATTATTTGAGTTAAAAAGACACTCTGGCTTTTTTAATTGCCAATGTTCTTCTGCTGGTTTCACTCATCTTTCTGGGCTGATGTTCCTTCACCTTCAGTTTTTAAGGTGGTTGTCCTTAGAATGGTTTTGATGGTTTTGTTGTTGCTGTTTTCTTTCTTTCTTTTTTTTTTCTTTTCTTTTATATTCATTGAATCCCTTGGGTGTTTGTTCCTGTGGTGTAAGGTAGGTTCAGTCAACCAGCTTTGATTCTAGACTGCTGCTGGATCTTGGAGGAGGACCCTCAATTACTATATCTATACCCACAATTCCATTTTTGGGTGTTCTGGTCCATGGTGCTCCCTTAGGCAGGGGCCACATTTGGCAGATATGCCTTATCCTTACTTAGTCTGCCCTAATCTGCTGTCCACATCCTTCCCAGGGAAGCATAGGGTTGTGCCTGCCTGCAGAGTTTAGGCAGAAGTGGGATCACTGGGCTGGAAGCACTAGCAATGTGACCCATCTGGCTATAGGAGGTGGGATGAGTGAAGTTTCCTGCCCTTCCATCTGGTGCTTCCAGTGCAAAAGGAGGCTGTGTACCTTGACAAATTCAGGTAGAAATAATACTGCTCGGCTGGAAGCTCTAGCAAGCATAACCTTCCTGGCTACCAGAGGCAGGGGTGGATGATCTCACCCACCCTGCCATTTGGCTGTTTCCTGGAACAACAGAAGGCTGCACCCTCTGGCTGAGTTCACAGAAGCAGGACCACTGGGCCAGAAGCTCTGGCAGGTGTTGCCTGCTACCAGTATTAAGGGAGGATGGGGTCACACATCCTGCCTTTTGGGTGCTCCCTAGGACAACAGAAGGCTGCAGCTGCTGGCTGAGTAAGCAGAAGTGGGACTGCTGAGCCAGGAGCTGGCACAGAGCCTTGTCTGGCAAGCGGGGTGGAGCAATCTTACTGCTCCCAAGCACTGTGACTGTGGCCTCTCTTTGGGATGGCATCAGTGCTGGTCTGCTCCAGAGCCCAAGGCTTGTAGAAGTCCCCTTGGAATCATGACTTGCACCTGCAAAACATCCAGGTGGCCATCTGCCTCAACCTACAAGTGCAGTGGGGCAGGATGGGAAGGGGGTTCCAGGAGGATTCTTCCATTCCCAGTTTTGCATAGTTCCTTGTAGAGAGTGTGAATCCCCCAGGGGGCGCTCATTCACTCATCCTTTTCCAAGTTGGAGAGATTCTTCTGTCTCCACACTGAGTCAGACAGGCTAGTGCCCGGCTTCGCTCCTCTCTGCTCTCTGTGTGTCCCTCCTGCCTTAATGGATCCCTACAAGGTTTCTTAGATGATTGGCCTGCAGGACCAGTGCAGGGCCAATGTTCACTAGCCCTTTTGTTTGCTCCCCATGAGAGCCATGCACATGAGCTGCTTCTAGTTTGTCAGCTTGGTCCTTAATAAGAATTTTGTCAATGATTCCCTTTTTTTTTTTTTTTAATTGATTGGGATAAGTCACCTAACATTTTATGTGTTTCTTCTTCCTTTGTTATTAGACACATTATGTAAATAAGAACAAAACAGAAAATATTCTAATCTTATTTCTACATTGAATCATAATGGACCTCTTTTACAACCATATTATGATTTAAATATGGAGTTAAAGACAATAAACTTTTATAAAATTATTGAGGAGAATGTGAGGTTTCTAGCATGACAAACAAAAGAATAATTTTAATTATGAATGAAACAAGAAAAAATTATCAATTTAATAAGCATATCAAATCACACTGCCAGTTTTCCCTATGAATTCTGTGCTGACAGCATTATGGGAGAGGATAAAGGTCAGTAATCAACTAACAAAAACAGGCATCATTAATGAATTAGAGATTATACATGCTCATGAGAGAAAAGCAGTGTTTATCATTCTAAGGGACAGCTATAGTGGAAGACTGTGCATAGATGGCCTTCTTTGTCTGGACTCCTTGCATTCCAATATAGGAGCAATGGGCACTCAGACGAACTCCTTGCAACAAGCAAAGGACCCAATCATTCATTGTATCACAGGACAAAACTAGATTTAGGTGGGCTTATCCAAACGTGACACTTTATTAGAATGTGAGTTGTACTATTTATATTTCAAACCTTTCCAAACCAATTAAGAGCCATGTAAACACCTGCCCAAAATGAAAAATTGTTACTTGCAATGATTGCTCATAATTCTCTCTATTCCTGATCTGTAACCTCATCCCCAGCTTTCAACCATGGCATCAAACGTCCTCTGAACCTCTACATTGTCCCCAAAGACTCTGACTTGATTTACCTCTCATGCTGTCTTAAATATGTTATTTTAGCCTGGACTACATGGAACCTGAACCAGGGCTTTGGCCAGTTGATTGTGTCCTGGACAGGCTAATTTACTCTGGCCTTTACTTCCAACTGTCTGACACCACACATGCCAAAATCCAACGGCCTTGGGATTTCCCTGAAGACAGTCACTATTGTAGTTCAAGGACAACCAAACTTCAACTGTTTAGCATATTTTATACAGTTTTCTAATGCATCTTTTGTAAGAGAAGATTTTTTTTTTAAACACTGTACACTTAAGGTACACTACATTTATTTATTTATTTATTTTTATTATACTTTAAGTTCTGGGGTACATGTGCAGAACATGCAGGTTTGTTATATAGGTATGTACATGCCATGGTTGTTTGCTGCACCCATCAACCCATCATCTACATTAGGTATTTCTCCTAATGCTATCCCTCTCCTAGCCCACCACCTCCTGACAAGCCCTGGTGTGTGATGCTACCCTCTCTGTGTCCATGTGTTGTCATTGTTCAACTCCCAGTTATGAGTGAGGACATGTGGTTTTTGGTTTTCTGTTCTCGGGTTAGTTTACTGAGAATAATGGTTTCTAGCATCATCCATGTTCCTGCAAAGGACATGAACCTATTCTTTTGTATGGTGTATATGTGTCACATTTTCTTAATCCAATCTATCATTGATGGCATTTGGGTTGGTTCCAAGTCTTCGCTATTGTGAACAGTGCCACAATAAATATACGTGTACATGTGTCTTTATAGTAGAATGATTTATAATCCTTTGTGTATATATCCAGTAATGGGATTACTGGGTCAAATGGTATTTCTAGTTCTAGATCCTTGAGGAATCGCCACACTCACTTCCACCATGGTTAAACTAATTTACACTCCCACCAACAGTGTAATAGCATTACTGTCTTTCCACATCTCCAGCATCTGTTGTTTCCTGAATTTTTAATGATCGCCATTCTAACTGGCATGAGATGGTATCTCATTGTGGTTTTGATTTGCATTTCTCTAATGGCCAGTGATGATGAGCATTTTTCATGTTTGTTGGCTGCATAAATGTCTTCTTTTGAGAAGTGTCTGTTCATATCCTTTGCCCACTTTTTGATGGGGTTGTTTGTTTTTTTCTTGTAAATTTGTTTAAGTTCTTTGTAGATTTTGGGTATTAGCCCTTTGTCAGATGGATATATTGTAAAATATTTCTCCCATTCTGTAGGTTGCCTGTTCACTCTGCTGATAGTTCCTTTTGCTGTGCAGAAGCTCTTTAGTTTAATCAGATCCATTTGTCAATTTTGGCTTTTGTTGCCATTGTTTTTGGTGTTTTAGTCATGAAGTCTTTGCCCATGCTTATGTCCTAAGTGCTATTGCCTAGGTTTTTTTCTAGGGTTTCTATGGCTTTAGGTTTTACGTTTAAGTCTTCCATCCATCTTGAGTTAATTTCTGTATAAGATGTAAGGAAGGGATCCAGTTTCAGCTTTCTACATATGGCTAGCCTGTTTTCCTAACACCATTTATTAAATAGAGAATTCTTTCCCAATTTCTTGTTTTTGTCAAGTTTGTGAAAGATCAGATGGTTGTAGATGTGTAGCATTATTTCTGAGGCCTCTGTTCTGTTCCATTGTTCTATATATCTGTTTTGCTACCAGTACCATGCTGTTTTTGCTACTGTAGCTTTGTAGTATAGTTTGAAGTCAGGTAGCACAATGCCTCTAGTTTTGTTCTTTTTGTTAGGATTGTCTTGGCTATGCGGGCTCTTTGTTGGTTCCACATGAAATTTAAAGTAGCTTTTTCCAATTCTGTCAAGAAAGTCAATGGTAGCTTGATGGGGATACATCTTTCTTAAGGTTTCTGAGATTATATCCTCATTTCTATGTGTGTGTTTTAAACACACACTGACATACACATATAGAAATATTTTGTGTCCTATAAATTCAAAGGAATATTTTAGCATCATAATTATAGATAATTATTTGGATTATTTATGTCATGATATGTGGCAATTATGACTTTCTGCATCATCCTAAAATAATCTAATCATAGCAGTCTAATAGATGACAACTTCCCATATCTGCATTTGAAAAATTGTATTAAAAATTATATTCATATTTTTATAAAACATATACTCTCATTCCTGATGGCAAAATTAACATTATTAGGTAGGAGCAACATATCTAATTTCTATTTGAACTTTTTAATGATATAAACATAAAATATTCATGGTAGACCTAGGTTTGGAAAAGGAAGAATAAACCAGATATTTCTTTCTTTTCAGTATTTGAGAATAAAATAGAGTATCAGAAAAAAATATCTTAAATCGTTAAATTGCCATTTATTTCAAATAATTTACATAAGATATTAACACTTAGCTGATATCCCAAATGGGCAGATTAAGAAAGGAATATCCGGTTCTTGTTTTAAACTATGTTACTATTCAGTGGGGACACATATAAATGAATTGTGTAAGAACATAAGTGACAAAGCATTGTGGCTGAATCTAACAACTCCAATAAACATATATATGATGTACAATGACATTACTGGGTCCTAGGAAATTTATGCAGGATCACCTTCAAAATGAACAAAATGAAAATAAACTTGAATGTGAGGGTGAGGCATGGTAAAGAAATGTCTGACCATAAAAAAGAGTGGAATGGTATGTATAAAATCAAGAAACAGAGTAGCTCATTACTTTAAAAAGTAATGAAACATAACAATTCTTCGAAAAGTAAGAACAAATGTATAGTAGGAGATTCTGAAAGAAGGTTCCTGAATTTCAAGCCTAAAGTTAGGCTTTTAATTCTATTTTGAAAGTCATATGATTTCATTCTCATAGTATAAGCATGAACATGTAAGTTCATTCAACTTTAAATAGAAAGTTATACATTTAAAAGGTAACTGATGAAGGTAAAAATTGAGAGGAAGAGAAGGAATTGCTGGCTTGCTTTTCTTATAGACAGTCCTTCAAAAAACCTAAATAAAAGTGTACACTGGCAAGAACCACTTTGACTTTCAACCAAGAGATGAACTCTTTGACATAGTCTCTTTATCTGTTAGAAGAGAAAATAGTTCTAATGTAATGAATTGACAATTTTTTTTTTTTTTTTTTTTTGAGACGGAGTCTCGCTCTGTCGCCCAGGCTGGAGTGCAGTGGCCGGATCTCAGCTCACTGCAAGCTCCGCCTCCCGGGTTCACGCCATTCTCCTGCCTCAGCCTCCCAAGTAGCTGGGACTACAGGCGCCTGCCACCTTGCCCGGCTAGTTTTTTGTATTTTTTTAGTAGAGACGGAGTTTCACCAGGTTAGCCAAGATGGTCTCGATCTCCTGACCTCGTGATCCGCCCGTCTCGGCCTCCCAAAGTGCTGGGATTACAGGCTTGAGCCACCGTGCCCGGCCGAATTGATAATTTTTTAATAAACATCCCTAAAATACATGAATGTAGATAAATACTGGATATTTATTTTTCCTGCCTCCATATTCCCAAATAATTATTCATGTGTTGGTCTTCTCTGCTAGGCCATACAAGCTTGGTGGCCAAAGTTTCTGTATTATTTAAGCATCTGAAGAGCAGTATAATATCTACCACATAAGAACTTATTAAATATTAGTTGGATAATTCAGTTATTTATTTTGCACTAAAGTTGAAATTTCTTGAAAAACAATTTATGAATGATATACCAAAGAGCTATATTTCACATAATCTACAGAAAATCTCCATTCAACTCTTTATCAATGTAGATATCAATTTTATGAAAAAAAAAAATTTTTAGGTTAGTGTAAAACTACAGTCTATTTTACATGAGATTTCCAGGAATTAGTTTAAAATAGGTATTTTCAGTGGTGAACACACAAAAATAATAGCCTTCAGGATCTCATAGTTGTTTTTATAATGTTGATCTTGCTCAAGAACACACATATACAAAGGCATATAATTATAGCATGAGCAGAGAGAGGTCTGTCAGAAATCTCAGTGCCTTACAAATAATCTAAAAGTAAGATATCATTGTGAAAGTAAGAATGAGTCACATATTTACATAATTAAATGACATTTTTAGATATACTGTTTGTGTGAGATTTAAAAATATCAAGAAGATAAACACCTGAATATCCTTGTGATGAAAACAATTTAAACAAGTAGCTAAAAACAGGAATACTCCTCTGTTTCAACTCCTAGAATTTTAGTTGAGATTCATACCCGTCTGTGACTTAATACAGTTCATGTGCAAATGTAAGAAATGAGTCTGATACTCATAACAATAAGTGGATAGAGGATAACTATGAGGCCTCTTTAAAAAGTTTGTGACTCAAGATGACAATTTAGTATTCAAGAAATATGTATTCATTACTTATTAAAGTACATATAAATTACTAATTTCTGGGCATGTAATAGTGAATAAAATAGCTAGCTAGGGTCCCTGCCATAATTTACCTCAGATTTATGATCCATGGATTCAAGATCATTGAATAGGACCTTTTTATCAGTTAATTGCTATTAGAAAAGAATATGCAAAGATTTAAAAGAATGAGGGGAAAAGGACCAATGCCTCAGATGAAATGCAGACCATCTGGATTAAACGCTTTGATGGTAAACGTGATGACTGGGATACTAAAGAAGCCTGATAAATATCATTATTCTTCTATCCCTGAGTTCAAATTTAATTGAAAGTTAAGACAAATAAGCAAGCAGATGAAAAACCCTAATATTAGCATTATTACTGGTAAAATATAATACAGGAAAACATTGCTTATATCTGTAATTTAGTAATGTTATAACAAAAAAAAAACCACTAATGACCTAATTACAGTAATCTAACCTGGCTTTTACCTGGGACTGGGAGAATTCCTGGAATACAGGATGTTCAGTACTACAACTATATAAAAGAGAAAGAAATGAGGGACAATATTTGGCATATTAATTATCCTGCATAAGAACTAGTTCTTACTTATAAAATAGAAACTATCTTATTGGGTTCTCAAAAATATTAAATTAGATAATGCATATAAAACAGCCAAGTGCTGAAAACACTAGCACTTAATAAGTAATTGGTATTATTAAAGGCAGCAAATAATTGTACTTCAATTTTTGTTGATGTTCCTACTGTAAAATATGAGTCTTCAAGTTTCTGAAGGCAACATGAATGTATGAGGAATGTATAAGAAAAGCTACAAATATGGATTCATTCATACATTAAAAATATTCATAAACTATTTATATATTCCAATCCCTTTTATTTTTCTTGACATTGAAAATAATAACAAAAAAAGACAGAATCACGAACTTCAAAGAAATATTAGTCTAATGAGTCCTTAATTAATATAGGTTTAGTATCTTAAAAAGGAAAGAGGATTGCAGGAAAATCTGTGATATTAATTATAAATGTAACAGTTTGAAATACGGAGAATGAACTAGATAAACAAAGCAGCCAACAACCTTTAATATACCAATTGATAGTATAAAAGAAGTTTAAAGTTTACAAAAGGAGTAGGAACTGCTTAAAGGTGAAGATAATACTATTAAAATGTGAATGCAAATTAAAATATCTTTATAAAGTGTTAATGCTACCTCTGTATCATTCACATTTGTGTATTCACTTTTAAGTGTTCTGTTATGAGTTTAAAAAATGTTCTGTATATGAGTTAGAAAAGTGTCACCATCATGGAACATATATCTCAACTAAGCCCTTTCATAATCATATGTGTGGTGCTGGCCAAGCTGACTATGAAGAAGTTTTCTCTTACATAAGAGGAGAAAGGAAGGTACATCTAAGTTACAGAATTAGATTTTCAAGTCAGGGATATAATGTGTAATTCAACATTGTTTTACTTACTTTCACAGAGGAGGGATCTACTTCCCCATCCCAAAATTTGGTTCTACTGTGAAGACTGATGATATCACACATGCACAAAGAGGTTATGAAAAGGCATATTACTTACAAAATGAGCATTTCTGTGAACAGCCTGGCAGTTTCTCAATCAGGTCCAAAAATGAATGGAGGAGTGATTGGTCTGGTGTTTCCTGGTAGGTAGAGGGTGGGGCTAGAATGGGTTCCCACATAGTTAGGTATTGCAAGGTTTGAACTTCTCATTGGTGCAAAAGGAGGGAGCACCTGGGTTTTCTTATCAGCTTGCCCAGATGTCGGGTAGTGAGGGAAGAGGAAGCGACTGTACTTGAAAGCTGTCAACAGTCAAACATCAAAAATGGAGTCAAACTCTTTATTACGAATCTTCCAGCCAGAGACTTCTCTTCATCAGTGCCAAACCCAGCTACCCTCAGGGTTTGTCTTCCTGAGGTGGTTAGAAATTCATTCACAAAGTGTTACTGAACCCCTCCAGCCTTCAGCTATCTAATAATTATGTATTTACTTCATGCTTTTTATTCTAAAAATGGCAGTGCAGCTAATTTATTAAGCTATATATTTATGAGTCTTGTGATTGTATTTATGTGTTACACCAGAAAGTTTAAAACTATAAAACGTATATACAAATGCATAAAAATGGGTTCACTGTCTAAGTGCAGTGGCTCACACCTATAATCTTAGCAGTATGGGAGACTGAGACAGAAGGATCTTTTGAACCAGGGAGCTCAATATCAGCCTGGAAATATAGCAAGATTCCACCTCCACAAAAAACTTTTTTTTTAAGTAGTGGTGTGCATCTGTGGCCCCAGCTACTCAGGAGGCTGAGGTGGGGGAATCTCTTGAGCCTGGGAGGTTGAGGTTGCAGTGAGCCATGATCACACTCCTGCACTCCAGTCGGGGTGACAAAGTGAGATCCTGTTTCCAAAATAATAGTAATAGTAATAATAATAGGTTAGTTCATCCATAATTTCAGCAGCATTTCATAGTATTCTGCTTTCAAAAATGTCTGCTTGATAAGACATGCTTAATTACTTTTCAGAAAAATTTGCTTTTTTTAAATTTAAAAATATGTCTAGGGTTCAAAAAATATCCTTGTCTAGACATAGAAATTGGGCTATTTTGTATGCTGAGATTCTCCTTACACGTGACATTCTTAGAAGCACATGTTTTCTAGAAAAAGATAATCATAAACATCTGTTTCTGCAGTGGTATTTTTTCATCATAATACATGCAGAGAGTATTCCATGGATTTCTATGGATATAGAAATATGAATTTTTACACACACCATTGGAATCACGGGTTTAATAAAAGCTAAGTGAAGTGTGGAAAATATGTAAAATATGTTGATTTACTATCTCTCAGAGCATTTCTAAGGAAGCATTCATAAACCTGACTGGTTTTAAAAATAAAACGAAATTCTTCTGTAGGTCTATGGTTGGTTGTATTCCCAAGTTAACCCTTTTTTTTTTTTTTTAGGGACACCATAACTGTGAGCCTAACTCACTTCAGAGGCTCTTTGGAGAAAACCTGTGAGCATTCTGATATTTATGTTGCAAATTCTAAAGTCTCCTTCTATGGAAATTTTAAATTTTGACTACTAACCCACAGGGACAGACGGAGAACAATTCTATATAAAGACAGAGAAATGGGCAAGAGTCTTGCAAAGTTAGAAAATTTACCAGAACCACCAGAATTAGGCTCAGAAGCATTTGTATTATTATCGGTTCACGTATTTTTCCACATAGATTTACATCATCAAGAAAATACATTTGTCATTCCTCAAAGAAAATCAGAAATTCAGTTCACATAACAGTCTTGTATTCTATATTGCCTAATATGTTCACACAATTGTAAGAATGTGCTGTGAGATTTATCTAAACACAAAAATGTCAGCATTTATGTATTAAAATTGATTTCTGGCTATCTTTTTAAGAACTGCCCAGTAACTGTTTTTCCTCTGCTTAGAATCTCTTAACTCAGTGGATTACATTTACTATCTTAGGATAACTGAATGTCCTAAATGGGACTTGACTTACCCTGAGGGTTACTGTTTATTACAGGATTTCTCATCCTGTTATGTTTGTAAAGGGTTTAAGGTGACAAAAAAGTATACATTCAAGAAAATTATTAATACAGAAAAAATATGGAAAAATATATATGTGTCAGAACTCTAGATTAGTATAGTTATTGCAACTGGCTTTAAAAGTGGTGATAAATTATTTAGCAGCTACAGAAAAAAATGAAATATAAATGTTTTTTGTTACAATTGTTGAATAAGAACATTTATTTCAGCTATCAGGACAGAAGAAAATTTGCTTGGGAGTGAATTCTATAAGTAAATTGTTACATTGGTTTCATAAAGAGGACTACTACACAATAAAAAAATTTATAAAGAACATTTTGCTATGAAGCCATTTATTATTTTGACACCTGCAAATATTATACCAAAGGTAGCATGAAGGCAAGTTTTTATAAGGCACTTCTGTGAGGATGTGGTATCTTCTGTAAGATCAGGTATTGGTCAAAGATACTGGTATTTTTTTCTCATCCATGATCTGCAGTGATATAGGACAATAGATAATGCTACCTACACCAGAGTTGTAGTCTAGTTGCATACTGAAACAGAATATTCATGTTTTGAAATGAGGTTTGCTGAATCCCTACCCAAACACCTTGACTCAATATCTCTGATGGCAGAGCCCCTACATTGGCATTTTTTTGGTCATTTTTGGAGGGGTTAAGTATAATTTGCATAGAGTAAAATTAACATTTTTAGTGGAAAGTTCTGTGAGTATTGACATACACCAAATACATGTTAAACAAGCACTTCAGATGATTTTTTATTCATTAAATTTGATTACCACTGACAACATCAGTGGTTCTCAAACTTTACTGTGCATCAGAATCACATGGAGGGCTTGCTAAAGCTCACTCTGATGTTCTCCACTTTCTCTGTTTTTGATTCAGCAGGTCTAGGGAAGGGCCTAATAACTTGCATTTATGACAAATGCCATGTGATGCTGATGCTGATGGTCTGGGGGCTCCACTGAGAAACACTGGACTAGAGCAATGGTGCATCACAATCATCTAGGGAATTTTATAATTACACATGAATATTGTGATCTGAGAGATCAAAACAGATGCCCCTTAATCAATCAAGATGAGCCCAAAGTTAAGGAAATTAAGTTACCTATAGGCTGAGGGTTAAGGAAATGGTTGGCATGAAAAATTTCTAAATTCCTATGGTTAAACTTACTAACAGTAGGAGCCATCAGTTCTGATTTTAGCCCTGACCACTACAACTCTGATTGGACAGAGGGCCAACCTTACAAACATTCTTTTCTGATAAACTATTGCAGACTTTCAGCCAGCTTGCAGATGTTGCACACAAACTTTGTGTCCTGTAGTTCACATTTTGATATAAAGGACCAAATTCAACCTTAGTTTAATGCTAAAATGCCACACCAAGTGAACATAGAATCTATATTACATGTCTGTTTACCCATTGAGTATGCACTTGGCTCCCCTCATAATTATGCATAACCTCTCCCCCAAACCTGTTGAATATGTATGATAGTGGCTCTTCCAGGCGTAAAACCCAACCTGTCTTTTCCCTCTTTGAAAAGAGAGCACCTTCATTCCATGCTGGAGACTTTCTCTTCCTAGTTTTGGAAACCAAAGTCAACAATAAAGCTCTCTTTTCTACTACATGACCATCCTGGTGATCTCTTAGATGACAATACCTAGGCTCCAAACTCAGGGACATGGACTTAATTGGTCCATAGTAGAATCTAGATATACAGTTTTTCAACTCCCTAGGTGATTTTAATATGCAGGCAAGGTTAAGAACCATGGCCATAATAGAAAGAATAGAACTTATTCCTCCTCATGGTTTTCCCCAGAGTATATATTGGCTTGATTCTTGATAGGAACCAAGGAGTAAGGAGTACTACTATTCATATTACAAGGCTTTGCATTATATATTTTGATTTTATTATATTTAATTATGAAAAAATATATCCTACTATCTTGATTCTATTAAGGAGGAAAGTAATGCACAATAGTATTAGTTAAAGCTCTAAAGAACATGGAATCAGTAAGAGGTAAGTGGTGGAATCAGAACCATTTTTCTCTGATTCTGTGGCCTCTGGCTTGTGATTCATAGTTTGAACATCAGATGGTTCTGAAGCAAAAAATATATTTTCTTTTAAAAATTGAGAATTTGACTTGTCTTATTGCCCACACCCCATATTTACAAAATTGTGGATCATTGAAGTATCTGAGGAAAACTTTCGATCTATTAGAGCACTTGATAATAGCACTTTGATACCACAGTTATTCACCAATAAGTATGAGATAACTTCTTTGAGCCTAGAAAAACTGGGAGAGTAGATGTTATCATTTGACCCCGGGACACTGTATTTCTCCAGTGAGATACCTGATTTTGAATAATATTGCATTCAGATAAACAGACCAAGGGGTAATGAATCCCTAATAGCTGAGAGCAAAGTCTATGTTTTTCTCTGGAGGTAGCTTCTGCATTGGAAGAATACACTCTTAAGATATATTCTCTCTCAACATTATTTTTTAGTGACAAGTTAAAAATATTAACATATGAAAAATTCACATCTGCTCCTCCTCTCCCCAAACAAAATAAGTTTTATTTAGTGTTTATTCAAATTACTCTAATTTGCACAATTGCGCTAATGTTAGTTCTGTCTTAACTACTTCTGTGTTTTAACTATGCAAACCATAATAGATTTAAATGGAAAAATTGAGGTAGCCTAAGAGGCTATGTAGATATTTTACTGGAGAAGGAGAGGCTGCAACTTGGTAGAGAACACATCCCCTCCCCCGACACGTGCAGAAATAATGAGAGAAATAAAACAGTCTTTTGTAGATTGCTTGAATTAATGGCCCGTTTTCTCCTGCCTAGAATGAGGCTCATTGCTTTTTTTTTTTTTTTTTTTTTGAGACGGGGTCTTGCTGTGTAGAGTGCAGTGGCACAATCTCAGCTCACTGCAAGCTCTGCCTCCCGGGTTCACGCCATTCTCCTGCCTCAGTCTCCCAAGTAGCTGGGACTACAGGCGCCCGCCATCATGCCCAGCTATTTTTTTGTATTTTTAGTAGAGATGGAGTTTCACCATGTTAGCCAGGATGGTCTCGACCTCCCGACCTCGTCATCCGCCCGCCGCGGCCTCTCAAAGTGCTGGGATTACAGATGTGGGCCACCGCACTGGGCCAAGCCTCATTGCTTTTAACTCTAACTTGGATGCTGACGTTTGACTCTGCCATGTGATATGTTTTGGACAATGAAATGTTGCACGTAATGAAAGCAGAGACTTGAAAAGCACATGTGCAATTAGTTTGATAGTTCTTGGCTTCTGACATCACCATGAGAAAAGCCTGCCTGGGTGAAACTGCTAAAGAATGAGTCATGTGTAACAGACCCAAGTTCCCTTAGCCATCCTAGTCAGGATCACTTTAGATTAATCAGTAAGTGCAGCCAAGATCAGCAAAGCTACCTAGTTGACTTGTTGCCAAACATAGATAGATGGGAAAGCACAGCCCAAATTTAATAAAGCCCTCAGCTTTGTCAACTAAAGCATATTTATTGTTTGTATGCCTTAAGTTTGGTTGTTGTTGCTTTGCAACATTATTATAACAATGCATGACTCATAAATAGCTTGAGCATCTAAGTAGAAGGTAGTTTAAGGGAGATAGATCAAAGTTGGAGAAAGATTTTGGAGCCAGCTATTATTAGTGACAGAATAGACAAAATAAAATGTTTCCCAAAAAGATTTCATGTGCATTTGAGTGAAATATACTTCAACGTTATTTAAGAGATTTTAAATAAATTCTAAACTTCCTTCCAGTTAATTTTGGTCGTGTCAGATTTAAATTTTATTGGACATAAATTATGTTAAGTCTAGCTTCAATGTTAAAAAAAGCAGACCCAAACTTTTGTGAGTTATATGTAATACAAACTTATGGAAAAATAAAAATATTCAGAAAATAGACACCTAGACTAAGACCATAGTCAAGATGTTCTTGAAATACCCAGGAACTGAGCACACATAAATTACCTTTTGGCTTCAAAAGGTGGTACAGATTACTTCAGAAAGAGTGAAGATTAATACTAAAACATACTACAGGAAAATCTACTTGTGCCTATTGGAGATAATTAACAGAATTCTAACATATAAAATGTAAGTTAAAAAAATAAAATAATAAATCTCCCAGGTTCCCAAATCCTTGAGTCAAAACAATTTTAATAAAATAGGAGTGGGTTGCTGTAAAGAAAGCAGGTATAATCATTGGTGCCCTCCAAGTATCTGGATGAGCTGTCACTTGAATTGAAATTTTGACTAGCTATTTAGGTAAAATTATGCAAAATGATACCAATGATTTTGGACAAATAAAAACAGTTTTGTTTTCCAAAAGTGTTCTTAAAAAAGTAATAAAGGGAAAAGCAATAGCTGCTATTTTTACTTACCAAGGTTAGACTTTTTAAACAAGAGGAAATGTGCTCTGAAATATTGATGTAGGCAGCACAGCCAAGCTCTCATTTATGGGAGAATTATTTGACTTGAACTTCTATCTGGAATATAAAAAAAAATCCTGCAAATCAATAACAAAAATGAAAACACAAGTTGATACCAAAAAGAGTGTTTTCAAATGGGCAAAGGCTTTGGACAGACATTTATTAAAAGAACATATGCAAATGATCAACAAGCAAATCAGGGAAAATAATATTAAAAACACAATGCAATATCGTTTTACAACCATTAGAATGGTTTAAATTAACAAAACTGACACCACCAAGTGTTGTCAAGGATGTGGAAAAACTGGAACTCTCATACATCTAGATATGAAAGTAAAAACATACCACCTTTCTGGAAAACAGCTTAGCATTTTCTTAAAAAGCTAAATATACACCTCCTCAGCAATACCTCAACTAGATAATTATCAAATAATAATGAATGTACATTAACAAAAAAATTGTACAAGAATGCTCTCAGCATCTTTATTTGAAAGGGTCCAGTATTTGAGACACCCCAAATATCCATCAACAAGAGAATGAATGAATAAAATGTAGTGCTGTCACATAATGAAATATTATTCAGCAATAAAAAAGAAGTAAGAATAGTTGAACAAGTACTAACATAAGTCAATTTAAAAATATATTATGTTGCATGAAAGAATCCAGACACAAAATAGTATGAACTATATGATTCCATTTACATAAATTTTAAGAGCAGGCAAAACTACTCAATGGTTATAGAAATAAGAGAAGGGATTGTCTATAGGATTAAAAGGGAGAATGACAGAATTTGTTCTATACATTGTTTGAAGTAGGAGTTATGTGATTTGATATACTTATCAAAACTCTTTGAATTGTACTCTTAAAATCTGTGACTTTCACTGTATATAATTTTGTCTGAACATTTGTTTTGTGATTACAGAAAATTTAACAAAAAGTATGTGCATGTTAGAAACTGAATATTTCCAGACATTTTGGAGTTATGAATAGCTTAGGATAAAATTTTTGAAAAAAAATATTTATTGAACAAATCTTTGTACTAAGAAATTGCTATTTGCTGGAACTGTGTTAGTTTTAATGAATGTAATGATAGATAACCGTGGAATTTCATGTTGTATAGCTAAGAAAACAAACTAACAAAATTATTTTAGATTGCAGTTTGAAGACAATAATTTCCAAACTCAAAAATATGAACATTGAAAGTTAACACCCCCACCCCTTTTCATAACTAATTCTTTAGAAAACATAGGAAATACATTTTAAATAAAAAACTAACAGGTATTATTAGTATTGTTAGCATTATCAAATACTTTTCACATGAAACATGCTGCAAAATGTTTAATAAATACAGATGTAAACAAAATATTTCAAATTTTAAAAAGTGTAAGTTGGTGAGAAAACAACGAGGTTTTTAGACAGTCTCAAGAGTGGAGCATATTTTTTTCTATATTTTGTTTAATCAAGTCCATTTGTGGAGTTACATGCCCAATTGCATTAGAAATATTTTACTTTCACATTTTCAAAGAGTTTTCTTTTTATTATAAAAGTAATATAATTGCACAAAATTCCAACATATTAGAAAGTATAAAAGGGAAAGGAAAAAAACCATCTTGTAGTCAATTCAGAAGTTAGCAGTTATCACTGTTAATTTTTCAATGTGTTTTTTAGTGTTTTATCTATGCAGAGAAATGTATTTGTTTCCAATTATACCATATGACTGTATATATATTATTCATAACTTTCAGCAAACTGTGAAAACAGCCCTTTATGCTAAAAACTCTCAAAAAAAATTGGTATTGATGGAATGTATCTCAAAATAATAAGATTTATTTATGACAAACCCACAGCCAATATCATACTGAATGGGCAAAAACTGGAAGCATTCCCTTAGAAAACTGGCATAAGACATGGATGCCCTCTCTCACCACTCCTATTCGTCATAGTGTTGGAAGTTCTGGCTAGGGCAATCAGGCAAGAGAAAGAAATCAAGGGTATTCAATTATGAAAAGAAGAAGTCAAATTGTCCCTGTTTGCAGATGACATGATTGTATATTTAGAAAACCCCGTTGTCTCAGCCCAAAATCCTCTTAAGCTGATAAGCAACTTCAGCAAAGTCTCATGATACAAAATCAATGTGCAAAAATCACAAGCATTCTTATACACCAGTAACAGACAAACAGAGAGCCAAATCATGAATGAACTCCCATTCACAATAGCTTCAAAGAGAATAAAATACCTAAGAATCCAACTTACAAGGGATGTAAAGGACCTCTTCAAGGAGAACTACAAACTACTGCTCAGTGAAATAAAAGAGGACACAAACAAATGGAAGAATATACCATGCTCATGGATAGGAAGAATCAATATCGTGAAAATGGCCATACTGCCCAAGGTAATTTATAGATTCAATGCCATCCCCATCAAGTGACCAATGACTTTCTTCACAGAATTGGAAAAAACTGCTTTAAAGTTCATATGGAACCAAAAAAGAGCCCGCATTGCCAAGACAATCCTAAGCCAAAAGAACAAAGCTGGAGGCATCACGCTACCTGACTTCAAACTCTACTACAAGGCTACAGTAACCAAAACAGCATGGTACTGGTACCAAAACAGAGATATAGACCAATGGAACAGAACAGAGCCCTCAGAAATAATACCACACATCTACAGCCATCTGATCTTTGTCAAACCTGACAAAAAGAAGAAATGGGGAAAGGATTCCCTGTTTAATAAATGATGCTGGGAAAACTAGCTAGTCACAAGTAGAAAGCTGAAACTGGATCCTTTCCTTACTCCTTATACGAAAATTAATTCAAGATGGATAGAGACTTAACTGTTAGACCTAAAACCATAAAAACCCTAGAAGAAAACCTAGGGAATACCATTCAGGACGTAGGCATGGGCAAGGACTTCATGTCTCAAACACCAAAAGCAACGGCAGCAAAAGCCAAAATTGACAAATGGGATCTCATTAAAATAAAGAGCTTCTACACAGCAAAAGAAACTACCATCAGAGTGAACAGGCAACCTACAGAATGGGAGAAAATTTTTGCAATCTACTCATCTGACAAAGGGCTAATATCCAGAACCTATAAAGAACTCAAACAAATTTACAAGAAAAAAACAACCCCATCAAAAAGTGGGCAAAGGATATGAACAGACATTTCTCAAAAGAAGACATGCATACAGCCAACAGACACATGAAAAAATGCTCATCATCACTGGCCGTCAGAGAAATGCAAATCAAAACCACAATGAGATACCATCTCACACCAGTTAGAATGGTAGTCATTAAAAAATCAGGAAACAACAAGTGCTGGAGAGGATGTGGAGAAATAGGAACACTTTTACACTGTTGGTGGGACTGTAAACTAGTTCTACCATTGTGGAAAACAGTGTGGCCATTTCTCAAGGATCTAGAACTAGAAATACCATTTGACCCAGCCATCCCATTACTGGGGATATACCCAAAGGATTATAAGTCATGCTGCTATAAAGACACATGCACGCGTATGTTTATTGCGGCACTATTCACAATAGCAAAGACTTGGAATCAACCCAAATGTCCATCAGTGACAGACTGGATTAAGAAAATGTGGCACATATACACTATGGAATACTATGCAGCCATAAAAAAGGATAGTTCCAGTCCTTTGTAGAGACATGGATGCAGCTGGAAACCATCATTCTCAGCAAACTATGGCAAGAACAGAAAACCAAATACCACACGTTCTCACTCATAGGTGGGAACTGAACAATGAGATCACTTGGACACAGGAAGGGGAACATCACACCCGGGTCCTATTGTCCGGGGGGGAAGGATAGCATTAGGAGATATACCTAATGTAAAGGACAAGTTAATGGGTGCAGCACAGCAACATGGCACATGTATACATATGTAACAAACCTGCACGTTGTGCACATGTACCCTAGAACTTAAAGTATAATAAATAAATAAATAAATAAATAAATAAATAAATAAATAAAAATTAAAAATTAAAAATAAACAAATAATAATAAATAAATTGTAGAAAAGTGTAATTTTTTAAACAATTCCTTAATAGTATACAAATGTTATCTTTTTATTGTTCTTTAAACAACACTGGAATACATAAAAACTTATAGACATATTTTAAGGTTATTAGAAATCAAGAAATAGTTTTGTATCGAGTAATTGTACACATGTGACTGTGTTTATGGCAGGGAGGAAATGCTAAGAACTTACAGTAAGTGCAGTTTAAGTGTCTCCTACAGTTTTGCTTTTTTTTTGGTACTGGTGCGATCTGTTAAAAATGAACATTACAAGACTTCCAGTTTTCAGTTCCATATGTAAAAATCTTGGAAGTTAACATTCTGTCCTAACAGCAAGTAAAAATCTGAACAAACTGCAAAATCAACAACTCTTCTAACATCTGTAAAGTGATTGATAATGTAGGGCAAATCTTAGCATCCAAGATTAGAGAGAGAAGTAGGTGAATACTGGAAATCACAACTTACTGAAGCAGAGTCTCATTAGCAGAAACTGCAGCTGGAACCAGTGCTCAGGTAGGAAAACCTGAGCTGTAATCAGTACATTGTTGAAGGCTCAACGTGGACAAGTCTGAAAGTCAGAAACTCCAGGAGTACTAACTTACGGGATGGGGTACACTTTTGAGAGACTTAACTCCAGAAGCTCAACCAGGTTCTCACAGTAAATATTAGAGAAAAATCCCCTCATCCTTGCAATGGAAAATGGAAAAGAAAAAGAAACTATGTTGAAAGGCTCTTGAGCTGTGGTCCCCAGCCTTTTTGGCATCAGGGACTAGATTCATGGAAGACCACTTTTCCACAGATGGGGTGTGGGGGATGGTTTCAGGATGAAACTGTTCCACCTCACATCATCAGGCATTAGTTAGATTCTCATAAGGAGAGTGCAACCTAGATCCCTTGCATGTGCAGTTCATTATAGGGTTCCAGATCTCATGAGAATGTAATGCCACCACTGATCTAACAGGAGGAAGAACTCAGGCAGGAATGCTTGCTGCCCCACCGCCCACCTCCTGCTGTGCAGCCTGGTTCCTAATAGGTCACAGACCAGTATCAGTCCATGGCCAGGGGACCAGGGTAATATGACCTAATTTCAGGGAAAAGAAAAAGTTAATAATTGCCTAAAGGGCTGGGGTATTATCAGAGCCTAAGGGACCTGATAGAAAGGGAATACTCAACTCCAGTCAACTCTAGCTTTCCATATGAGAGAAAGGAAATACCCAGCTCTAGCGTATGCTAGCCATCCTCTCCTACCTAATATAAAATAATAATAATAATAATAATAATAATATAATTTAGAAAACTGGTAAACACTTGTGAAATTCATAATCTGGACCATAGGCTCACAAAAAGACTGAGACCTAATTAACTTTGAATCACTTTCATTCTCTCCCACACTTCACCAGCAGACTTCTACAGGCGTATTTACAGCAGTTCGTTTCAGCCATTATATCATATCCAGCTACCAATAAAAAATTACGAAGCATGGCAAAAGGCAAAAAACACAATTTGAAAGACAGAACAAGCATCAGAAGCAGACATGGCAGGGATATTGGAATTATCAGACCAGGAATCTAAAACTACTATGATAAATACACTGTAGGTTCTCATGAGTATAATAGACTACATGCAAGAACAGATTGGCAATGTAATCAGAGTAATAGAAACACTTAGAACCACAAAGTAACGCCAGAGAACAAAAATACTGTAACAGAAATGAAGAATTCCTTAGATGGACTTATTAGTAGACTAGACATGGCTGAGGAAAGAAAGAATTGAAAGACATGGCAATAGAAACTTTGAAAAGCAAAGCAAACAAAGACTGAAAAAAAAAAAAACCAGAGTTTTTAAGGACTGTGGATCGACCACAAAAGATGAAACATGTGTAATGGGAATATAAGAATATGAAAAAAAGAAAAAGGAGCAAGGAAATATTTGAAACAATAATGATTGAGAATTTCCCCAAATTATCGTTATACACCAAACCACAGATCCAGGGAGCTCAGAGAACATCAAGCAGAATAAATGCCAAAAAATTATACCTAGGCATATAACTTTTAAACTACAGAAATTCAAAGATGAATATTTTTTGAAAAGTTAAGGGAGAATAAAACACGTATAGAAGAACAAAAATAAAAATCATATCTGACTTCTCAGAAACCATGCAAGTGAAGTGAAATATTTAAAGAGAAAAAAAAATTTAGAGAAATTTTGGAGAGATTTAGAAATATTTTAGAGAAAAAAAATCACCAATCTAGAATTCTGTACTCTATGAAGTCAACCTTCAAAAGTCTAGGAAAAAGAATTTATTCCTCAGACGAAACAAAGATGAGATAATTTGTTGCCAGTGGACCTGTCTTGCCAGAGACCTTAAAACTTTTGTAAGGCAAAAATATAGGTCAAAAATTCGGATCTACTTAAGGAAAGGAAGAATATCAAAAAAAAGTAAGTGAAGGTAAATTTAAAACTTTTATATTTCTTATTTTTGATTGATCTAAGAAGAGATTGTTCAAAATTATAACAGCACCAACATATTCACTTATGTATGTTTATATGCAGTCATTCCTCAGTATTAACAGGCGAATGGTTCTAGGACCTCCCACAGATGCCAAAAACTATGAATGCTCAAGTCTCTCAAATAAAATGATTTAGCATTTCTATAAATCCTATGCACATCCTCCCATATACTTCAAATTGTCTCTGGATTACCTATAATACCTAAGATAATGTAAATAAATGTAGGCAGTTGTTCCACTGTATTGTTTATTATATATTTTCTGTATTTTAATTTTTGTTTTTAAAAATAGTTTTGATTCACGGTTGTTTGAATTCAAAGATGTAG
Organism: Macaca mulatta; assembly: GCF_049350105.2. Lineage (NCBI taxonomy): Eukaryota > Metazoa > Chordata > Mammalia > Primates > Cercopithecidae > Macaca > Macaca mulatta. The sequence continues at coordinate 104,693,938 of NC_133409.1, forward strand.
ATTGCATGGATATAGAGGGCTGATTGTATACATGTGTGTTTGTGTGCATACACCTGTATATAAGTGAAATGAATGATAATGACATAAAAGATGAGAGGAAGGAATTATAATTATTTTGTTATTATAAGTTAGTAACACTACCTATGAATCAGGATAAGATTATTTTAAAGTGAATGTGAATTAATTGTAAGTGTATATTGCAAACTCTAGAGCAAATATTATACTGAGAAAAGTAATATATATGTATATATATTATGGTAAGAAAGGAGAAAAATGAAATCATATAAAATGCTCAGTTAAAACCACAAAGGGAAGAAAAAGAGTGGAAGACATAAGAAAGAACAAAGGTTTTCAAATAGAAAACAGTGCCAAATGTGGTAGATATTAATCCAATTATATAAAAATCACTAAGAAAATCAATGATCTAAATGCACTAATTGAAATACAGAGATTATCAGAGTGGATAAAAAAAGAAAACCCAAATTTTGCCTACAAGAAACCCATTTTAAATATAGAGAGACACACAGAGATTAAAAGTACTAGATGGAGAAAGATAGACCATGCCAACATGAATTTTTAAAAAAACAGAGTAGCTATATTAATTTCAAACAGAGCAGACTTCAAAGAAAGGAAACTTATCACAGATAAAAAGAGGGTGTTATATAATGACTTAATGTGTGTGTATCTAACAACAGAGCATGAAACTGTGTGAGGCAAAAACTGATAGAACTTCAAGGAGAAATAGATGAATCCACTAATATACTTGGGGACTTCGATATGACTTCATCAGAAATGGGCAGATCTGACAAGCAGAATTTCAATGAGTTCATAATTAAACTCAACAACACCATCGATCAACTGGACATAATGAACATCTGTAGATTACTTCATCCAACAATAGCAGAATACACATTCTTCTCAAGCTCGCATGAAACATTCATGAAGATAGACTATATGCTGGGCCATAAAACAAACTTTACCAAAATTAAAAGAGTAGAAATCAAGCAATACCTATACTCAGACTACAAATAAATTAAACTAGAAATCAATAACAGAGAGCTAACTGAAAAAACCTAGAATACCTGGAGGTTAAACAAAAAACACACTTTTAAATAAGATATTAGTCAAAGAAGAAATGTCAAGAGAAGTTTAAAATATTAACTAAGTGAAAATATAACACAACTTAGTAAAATTTGTAGGATCTAGCAAAAATCGTGCTTAGAAGAAAAGATCTAAAGTCAGTGATATAAATTCCTACCATAGTAAACTAGAAAAAGGAAGAACAAAATAAACACAAAGTAAGCAGAAGAAAAATAAGAAAAAATAGAGCAGAAATAAATAAAATTGAAAACAGGAAATCAATGATCAATAAAAACAACTAATATTTAAAAGATCAAAAAAATGACTAGTCTTCAGCAAGATTAGAATAAGAAAGAATAAAAATTGCTGATATCACAAATGAAAATGGTGACATTACTATAGATCCTATGGACATTAAAAGGATCATAAATGCATGCTATGAGGAACTCTTCACCCATAAATTTCATAACTTTGATAAAATGGATCAATTCCTTAAAAGATATACGCTACCAAAACTCACACAAGGGGAAACATACAACTTTGAACAGACCTACATATATTAAAGACATTGAATCCATAGTTAATAACTTCCCAAACTAAAACCACCAGGCCCAGATGGGTTTAATAGTAAATTTTACTATTTTACCAAACAGTTAAGGAAGAACTTATATCAATCTTCTACAGTCTCTTCCAGAGGATAGAAGCAAAGGGACTCCTTCCTACTATCAAAACCAGTGACATTACAAAAACTACAGATAAATAGATGTAGATGCATAAACATAGATATGAAACTCCTCAACACTCTTGACCCCAGGAGTGGGCAATTGCCTGGGCAGTATTGTAAGACTCTACCACTACACAATTTTTTTTAAATAGCTAGGCCTGGTGGTGCATGCCCAAAGTCCCAGATACTTGTTGGGATGAGGTGGGTGGATCTCCTGAGCCTGGAAGGTCAAGGATGCAGTGAGCTGTGATCGCACCCCTGCACTCCAGTCTGGGTAACAGTGAGGCCCTGTATCAAAACAAAAAAAAATTCTCAACAAAATACTAGCAATCGAATCCAATGTTGAGAAAGAATTATACACCAAATCCAGTGGGATTTTATTCCTATGCAAAACTGATTCAACATTCCAAAATCTATTAATATAATCCATCACATTAACATCTAAAAAAACATATGATTATACCAATTGATGCAGAAAAAGCATTTGGCAAAACACAATACCCAGAGAGTTGAGAGTTAAAAAAAAAAAAAAAAAAAAAAAACTCTCAGTAAAATAAAAATAGAAAGGAACTTTCTCAACTTGATAAAGAATATGTACAGGAAACATACAGGTAACATTACACATAATAGTGAGAAATTCAAATCTTTTGCATTAAGATTAGGTATGGAAAAAATGTCCACTCTCAACTACTCTTTCAACATCTTAATGGAAGTTCTAGCTAATGCAATCAGACCAGAAAAAAAGAAAAAGATACACAGATTGGGAAGTAAGCAGTAACACTGTCTTTATTTACAGATAGCATGAACATCTATGAAGAAAATCTGAAAGAATCAACAACAATGACTTCAAAACTCCTGGAACTAATAAGCAATTATAGTAAAGTTGTAGAATACAAGGCTAATACATAAAAGTCTATTGCTTTCACATATACCAGCAGTTAACAAGTAGAAATCAAAATTAAAAATACAATACCACTTACATTAGCGTTCAAAAAAATACTTAGGTAAAATCTAATAAAACATGTACAAGATCTATATGAGAAAAACTACACAATTCTGATGATTAAATCAAAGAATAACTAAATAAAGAGATATTCTATGTTTATGGGTAAGAAGTCTTAAAAATTATTCAGATACCAGTTCCTCCCAACTTGTAATACCAGTTCCTCCCAACCTGTAAATATGATACACTGTCAATCAAAACCCCAGCATGTAATTTTTTGAATACAAGCAAACGAAATCTGAAAAGACTATATGATTCCATCCATACCATAACCTGGGAAAAAAACTATGGAGAACGTAAAAAGATCAGTGGCTTCCGTGGGTTATATGGAAGGAGAAGATATGAATAGGTGAAGCAGAGAGGATTTTTAGAAAAATGAAAATACTCTGTATGATACTATAATGATGAAAAAATGCCATTATACATTCCTACAAACCTGTAGAATATAAAACAGCAAGAGAGAGCCCTAAGTGAACTGTGGATTGTGGGTGATGGTGAAGTGTCAATATAGGTTTATCAATGGTAGCAAATACATTACTCTCGTGGGAGATGTTGATAACATGGGAGGCTATGCCTGTGTATGGGGAGAGGGTATAGAGGAAATGTTTGTGCCTTCTTTTTAATTTTGCTGTGAACTTAAAACTTTTCTGAAAACATGATACTGTACAAACTGAGCACATGCAAATGTCTCTTAGCTACCATTAAGAACTATTCGGTCAAGTTATACCCAAAGAGACGTCTTGTGTCACTGTTCAGCCCACAAGTAACTTGAGCCCTTTCAAAGATCAGAATCAGTGAGAATAGCTGTGCTGGTCAGAAGAGAAAGCTTATTAATGTTGGCAGGTACATATTCTGTGAGTAATAGTTAGGCAAAAACAAACCTAAAAATCTTGAGGTATTTCCATCCCTAGAGACTTTGTAGAGAATATGCCTTTAAGCCTCAACTATCCAGTAGAGGATCAACAGCAAGGCGTTATGGCAATGTCTCAGTTGTAGCTCTAAATTTCACAATAACCTATTTTCCTATAAGTCAAAATATTTATTGGAATATTAACAATGGTATGTTTTATTCACTGTGTAAATATATTTCATATTCATATGCTTTTTGGAATATATAGTAACTAAAAATAATACATCTTTATTTCTGACTTACCCAACTGTGGCCATATTGTCTGATTCCTTCATTTTACACTAAACCAAAAAACTTTTATTAAACAAAAAAAGTATTATATTTCTGAGATCAATCAAATTTCTCTTAATTTACAGTCAGAGACTTGCAGAGTTGATTTTTTTTTAGGATCAAAGTCATTAAATTTAAGCCAGTTTTATCAAGTGACGGTCTACCTGTTTTACAGATTGATATGTTCAATCAATCCATTACTGTTCAGTTTGTCCCAAAACTACTTAAAATGCTAAGTATTTCTTTTATTATTTTTCATTTTGTCAAAACATTTTTGAATAATAGCCACTATTATTTAAAAACCCTCTATGTTTTATTAGGTAATTTCCTACAATAAATTATGGACTGATACAAACTTTGATTTATCCAAGAGACTAAGCAAAGCAAATAACTATCAAATGTTGTTATAAACATTCACAGAAATGTAACATTTTTTAAGACAAAGATAAGGCAATTTGATTCACAGAATGGACTGCAGTTAAACAGGGTAACTTTAAATAACTATTAGTGTCATAAAAATATTTGACTTTGCTCATACTAAAACTCCTCTAGGGTATTTTCTATGTCATCTTGACCATATTTTTCCATTCCTCTACACCAGACATTCAAACATAAACAATTAAGTTTGTCCTTCAATATTGAGAATAAATACTGTATTTTGAACTGTCTGAAACTAATACGTTAAGTTTTACATTTATAAGATTTTTTCAAGTATTTATTACAATAAATTTTAAAAATTGTGAATTAAATAATCTACATTTTTGAATCAAATATCCTTGGTGTTTTTAAGTAGTTACCTTTTGTTTAGACATTTCCTATGTCTCTTGTTTACAGCGATGTGGAATATATAAGTCTTCATGCAGTGCTGGGAATGTAGATCTAATTAACTATTCAGCAGAGCAAGCTTTTGGAACATAGTCAAATAAAATATACATGTACCATTTAACTCAGAAATTCTGATCCTGAGTACAGACTCAAACAAATTCTCAAACACGTTACTGAGAAGATATGTGACAGAATGTTCACAGCAGCATCATATTTGACATCAGAGTTATAGAGGCAACCAATCTTCTTTCCATCACCAAAGGGCTATGTAAGAAATGGGTCTTGGTTGTGATGGTAGAATTATGAAGCCGTTGGAATCAATGGACTAAATGTAATTATGAAAATTATAAAATCATGAAAACATAGATGGACCATTTTTAAAATGTAGCATTTGAATAATAAAATAATAATTAGTATGAAATATACAACATGGCTTATTTCAGTAAGAACATGTACATACAAAGCAAACATACTAAATGTATAAGAATGTGAATAAAAAGTCTTTTATTTTAAATATATTAAAGTGATTGACTCTAAGTAGAATCTTTCGCATGTATATTCTATGTACTATATACAGGTATATGTGTATTTACATACATGCACACATGCATATAACTCTTTCAACATCAGAAGGTAGAATAAGGCCAAAATATAAAAGCTCTATACTTGATAACCCAATGGAATGAAAAACATGATAAGCTCAATGAGGCAGTTATTAATTAACCAAGGATTCCTTAAACCAAGGAAAGAACCCAATATAATTTTGTAATCTGTGATACTTATTCTGTTTCAGCTTGGTTTCCCACACTTTGAATCCAAATCCCTCATCATTGTAAGAAAATTAACTAGTATTTAGGGAAAAGTGAGAGGTTAAATCCTTATAATTTCGGCTAATAGGCCGGGCGCGGTGGCTCACGCCTGTAATTCCAGCACTTTGGGAAGCCGAGGCGTGCGGATCACGAGGTCAGGAGATCAAGAACATCCTGGCTAACACGGTGAAACCCCGTCTCTACTAATAATACAAAAAATTAGCCGGGTGTAGTGGGGGGCGCCTGCAGTCCCAGCTACTAGGGAGGCTGAGGCAGGAGAATGGCCTGAACTTGGGAGGCGGAGCTTGCAGTGAGGAGGTGAGATCACTGCACTCCAGCCTGGGCGACAGAGCGAGACTCTGTCTAAAAAGAAAAAATCCGCTAATACCCACCAATCTGAAAATAATCATACTCGAGGATGTGTAGCGTGACTAGAAGTTTTTCTACAAGAATTTCAGTCTCTTTCTTTTTTTCAGAGAAATAGGAAAAAGAAAAGAGGATTTCTGGATAGCTCAGGAGAATGATCATATTGCCAGTGCCCATTATACCCAGCAATAAACATAGATGGTAAAATGTTGCACAAAATAATACGATTTTCTGAGAGGGAAACACCAATAAGAAGCTCTCTGTAAACCAATAAACTGGGATAAAATGTGTTGGTATGATCTAATTGCTCCCTCCACTGGCTAGGGGTGATGTCAAGATAAGTGTCATAGACAGATCAATGAATGTGAGCATATGAATATTATAGCTCACTGTTTCTCTCCGCAGTGAAGACATCCTCCTTGAGTTAGTGAAGCCCAAGTTTTCCTTGATTGTAATAGATATAATTATGTTGAAGTGGATTACCCCTTCTTCAGGATTTTTACTCATAATATATAAAGGAGAGTGAATTCTGGGACCACTATCCCCAATTGACCTAATACAAGAGACTTCAGACCTAAGATTTTATCAATCTCTGCTCTTAGGCTCTTTAGCAGGTGAATAATTAATGGCTTTCCTAAAGATATCCAAGTCTGAATTTTTAGAACCTGGGAATATATTAGTTTACATGGAAAAGGAAAAATAAAGTTACATATGACATTAAGGTTGATAATCAGTTCACCTTAAGGTAAGGAGATAATTTTGGATTATCAGGATAGACCCAGTTTAATCACAAGAATCCTTAAAAGTGAAAGAGGAAAGATGAAGAAGAGAGTTTGAAAAAATATATGACCATAAAAGCAGGGCCAGAGAAGGCTTTAAAGATGGAACCAGGAGGCCATGTATCAAAAGAAATACAGACGGTTTGCATAAGCCAGAAAGACAGGTTAAATGGATTCTCTTCTAAACACTCCTTAAAGGAACACAGCCCTACTAACACCTTGATTCAGGAATCCATGAAGGACTTTTGAATGGATAAGAGCCAGGAAAGACTTTTGAACTCAGAATGGTAAGACAAAAAATTTGCATTGTTTGATCCGCCCAATTTGTGGTAATTATTATGACAACAATATGAAACTAATATAGCCTCCCTTTTCCTCAGCTAATACAAATGAAAGTAATCAAGACAGGTGGGAAGCTGGATAATTTCATGGTGCTGAAACCTATCACTAAACTTTGATGTATTTCTACCTCGTAATGACTCTGTCAATATGGGCAGGTTATGTATCCACTCTAAGTCTTGGTTTTCCTATGATTTAAATTGAGAAATCATGTAACGATAAAGTTTCGTGAACATTTTAAAATACTGCACATAGAAAGCATTCATAGCCCAATGCCTAGCACATAGTATTAAGAATTGTTTTACAATATCAGCCTCCAAAATGAATTTTTTTTTAATTATACTTTAAGTTCTAGGGTACATGTGCACAACGTGCAGGTGTGTTACATATGTATAAATGTGCCACGTTGGTGTGCCGCACCCATTAACTCGTCATTTCATTAGGTATATCTCCTAATGCTATCCCTCTCCACAATAGGACCTGGTGTGTGATGTTTCCCTTCCTGTGTCCAAGTGATCTCCTTATTCAATTCCCACCTATGAGTGAGAACATGCGATATATGGTTTTCTGTTCTTGCAATAGTTTGCTGAGAATGATGGTTTCCAGCTGCATCCATGTCCCTACAAAGGACATGAACTCATCCTTTTTTATGGCTGCATAGTATTCCATGGTGTATATGTGCCACATTTTCTTAATCCAGTCTGTCACTGATGGACATTTGGGTTGATTCCAAGTCTTTGCTATTGTGAATAGTGCTGCAATAAACATACGCGTGCATGTGTCTTTATAGCAGCATGACTTATAATCCTTTGGGTATATCCCCAGTAATGGGATGGCTGGGTTATATGGTATTTCTAGTTCTAGATCCTTGAGGAATCACCGTACTGTTTTCCACAATGGTAGAACTAGTTTACAGTCCCACCAACAGTGTAAAAGTGTTCCTATTTCTCCACATCCTCTCCAGCACTTGTTGTTTCCTGACTTTTTAATGATTGCCATTCTAACTGGTGTGAGATGGTATCTCATTGTGGTTTTGATTTACATTTCTCTGATGGCCAGTGATGATGAGCATTTTTTCATGTATCTGTTGGCTGTATGAATGTCTTCTTTTGAGAAGTGTCTATTCATATCCTTTGCCCACTTTTTGATGGGGTTGTTTGTTTTTTCTTATAAATTTGTTTGAGTTCTTTGTAAGTTCTGGATATTAGCCTTTTGTCGGATGAGTAGATTGCAAAATTTTTCTCCCATTCTGTAGGTTGCCTGTTCACTCTGATGGTAGTTTCTTTTGCTGTGCAGAAACTCTTTAGTTTAATTAGATCCCATTTATCAATTTTGGCTTTTGTTGCTGTTGCTTTTGGTGTTTTAGACAAGAAGTCCCTGCCCATGCCTATGTCCTGAATGGTATTCCCTAGGTTTTCTTCTAGGGTTTTTATGGTATTAGGTCTAACATTTAAGTCTCTAATCCATCTTGAATTAATTTTCGTATAAGGAGTAAGGAAAGGATCCAGTTTCAGCTTTCTACTTATGGCTAGCCAATTTTCCCAGCACCATTTATTAAATAGGGAATCCTTTCCCCATTTCTTGTTTTTGTCAGGTTTGTCAAAGATCAGATGGCTGTAGATGTGTGGTATTATTTCTGAGGGCTCTGTTCTGTTTCATTGGTCTGTATCTCTGTTTTGGTACCAGTACCATGCTTTTTTGAAGTTTGAAGTCAGGTAGCATGATGCCTCCAGCTTTGTTCTTTTGGCTTAGGATTGTCTTGGCAATGTGGGCTCTTTTTTGGTTCCATATGAACTTTAAAGCAGTTTTTTCCAATTCTATGAAGAAAGTCATTGGTCACTTGATGGGGATGGCATTGAATCGATAAGTTACCTTGGGCAGTATGGCCATTTTCACAATATTGATTCTTCCTATCCATGAGCATGGTATGTTCTTCCAGTTGTTTGTGTCCTCTTTTATTTCACTGAGCAGTGGTTTGTAGTTCTCTTTGAAGAGGTCCTTTACCTCCCTTGTAAGTTGGATTCCTAAGTATTTTATTCTCTTTGAAGCTATTGTGAATGGGAGTTCATTCATGGTTTGGCTCTCTGTTTGTCTGTTACTGGTGTATTAGAATGCTTTTTTTTTTAGCATGAAAGGCTGTTGAATTTTGTCAAAGGCCTTTTTGCATCTATTGAGATAATCATGTGGTTTTTGGTTTTGGTTGTATTTATATGCTGGATTACATTTGTTGATTTGTGTATGTTGAACCAGCCTTGCATCCCAGGGATGAAGACCACTTGGTCATGGTGGATAAGCTTTTTGATGTGCTGCTGGATTTGGTTTGCCAGTATTTTATTGAGGATTTTTGCATCTATGGTCATCAGGGATATTGGTCTAAAATTCTCTTTTTTGTTGTATCTCTGTCAGGCTTTGTTATCTGGATGACACTGGCCTCATAAAATGTGTTAGGGAGGATTCCCTCTTTTTCTATTGATTGGAATAGTTTCAGAAGGAATGGTACCAGCTCCTCCTTGTACCTCTGGTAGAATTCGGCTGTGAATCCATCTGGTCCTGGACTTTTTTTGGTTGGTAGGTTATTAATTATTGCCTCAATTTCAGAGTCTACTATTGGTCTATTCAGGGATTCAACTTCTTCCTGGTTTAGTCTTGGGAGATTGTAAATGTCCAGGAAATCATCCATTTCTTCTAGGTTTTCTAGTTTATTTGCATAGAGGTGTTTATAGTATTCTCTGATGGTAGTTTGTATTTCTGTGGGGTCGGTGGTGATATCCCCTTTATCATTTTTTATTGCATATATTTGATTCTTCTTTCTTTTCTTCTTTATTAGTCTTGCTAGCTGTCTATCAATTTTGTTGATCTTTTCAAAAAACCAACTCCTGGATTCATTGATTTTTTTGGAGGATTTTTTGTGTCTCTATCTCCTTGAGTTCTGCTCTGATCTTAGTTATTTCTTGCCTTCTGCTAGCTTTTGAATGTGTTTGCTCTTGCTTCTCTAGTTCTTTTCATTGTGATGCTTGGGTGTCAATTTTAGATATTTCTTGCTTTCTCTTGTGGGCATTTAGTGCTACAAATTTCCCTCTCCACACTGCTTTAAATGTGTCCCAGAGATTCTGGTATTTTGTATCTTTGTTCTCATTGGTTTCCAAGAACATCTTTATTTCTGACTTCATTTCGTTATATACCCAGTAGTCATTCAGGAGCAGGTTGTTCAGTTTCCATGTAGTTGAGTGATTTTGATTGAGTTTCTTAGTTCTGAGTTCTAGTTTGATTGCACTGTGGTCTGAGAGACAGTTTGTTATAATTTCTGTTCTTTTACATTTGCTGAGGAGTACTTTACTTCCAACTATGTGGTCAATTTTCGAATAAGTGCAATGTAGTGCTGAGAAGAATGTATATTCTGTTGATTTGGGGTGGAGAGTTCTACAGATGTCTATTAGGTCTGCTTGGTGCAGAGATGAGTTCAATTCCTGGATATCTTTGTTAACTTTCTCTCTGGTTCATCTGTCTAATGTTGACAGTGGGGTGTTAAAGTCTCCCATTATTATTGTATGGGAGTCTAAGTCTGTTTGTAAGTCTCTAAGGACTTGCTTTATGAATCTGGGTGCTCCTGTATTGGGTGCATATATATTTAGGATAGTTAGCTCTTCCTGATGAATTGATCTCTTTACCATGATGTAATGGCCTTCTTTGTCTCTTTTGATCTTTGATGGTTTAAAGTCTGTTTTATCAGAGACTCGGATGCAACCCTTGCTTTTTTTCATTTTCCATTTGCTTGGTAGATCTTCCTCCATCCCTTTATTTTGAGCCTGTGTGTGTCACTACATGTGAGATGGGTCTCCTGAATACAGCAAACTGATGGGTCTTGACACTTTATCCAATTTGCCAGTCTGTGTCTTTTAATTGGACAATTTAGTCCATCTACATTTAAGGTTAATATTGTTATGTGTGAAGTTGATCCTGTCATTATGACATTAGCTGGTTAGTTTGCTCGCTAGTTGATGCAGTTTCTTCCTAGCATCGATGGACTTTACATTTTGACATGTTTTTGCAATGGTTGGTACCTGTTGTTCCTTTCCATGTTTAGTGAATCTTGATCCAAAAGAGAACAGGTATATACAAAGGTGAGAATGAATAAAAAAAAATAACACCCATACTGGATCACAAATAAAGAATGTCTTAATGAAAATAATTAGCAAAATAAAAAGTAATTACAGAAGGCATCTATGCAAGAATAATTCAGAAACGAACAGAAGGCAAAATGAAAGAATGTATCATGCAAAACACAAATTAAAGATTAATTACTAGAATGTCCACTTACGAAATTGAGAAATGAATGACTATAAAACTTGTTTTTCCACTAATAGCTACAAACTGTGGGTAGAAAAACACAAATGACAACTACCTGACAAGCCCAGGAGGCTGATAAATAGCATGTAACTTTTGAAAGTCAGTTGAAACTTGAAACAGGTGATATGCATGGAGAGACTTTTTGGTTTTTTCTATGTATATGTGATTGTAGTCATAGATCCTGAAATTCTAATAGAAAAACATGTCATTATTCTGACTGGAGGAACCAAGAGAGGAGGATCCAGGACAAACAGGGCAATTGAAAAATCAGGGGAAAATCTCAAAATGTGGGTGCCAGAGAAGGAGACCACTAAATTTGGGCATAAACTCAGCCCAAACTCAATCTCTGGACTGCTCCTGAATCGTACTGTTTTTTTAAACAATAAAACCAGGTTGGCTCAAGTCAGAACTAAACCATTGCCCACTGCAGGCTTAATGGTCTCAGAATTAGTCCAATGCAGGTAATACCTTGCTAAAAATAAAGAATAAAATAAAGTATCAACACTATTTGGAACAATATAACAGGATCCATGGTCGACACAACGTAATATCAAAAATGTCCAGGATAAAATCTAAAACTGCGAAACATATGAAGAGCTATGAAAATGTGGTCAAATGTCAAAGGGGAAGAAAATCAGCAGATACCAAACCCAAAATAACCCAGAACCTGGAATTATCCGACTGGAACTTTAAACCAAATATTTTCATTCTTGTCAATGAAGAAAAAGAAAGTATACTCATAATGAAATAAAAGAGAATCTCAGCATATAAAAATAATGCATAAACAAGAATAAAAGGGGCAATTTAAAATTTATAATATCTGAAATAAAAATTTATAATATTGAGTTAGCAGCATGTGTTAGTCTGTTCATGCACTGCTATACAGAAATGCCTGAGACTGGGTAATTTATTTTTTAAAAAGAGGTTTAATTGACTCATACTTTTGCAGACTGTACAGGAAGCATAGCTGGGGAGGCCTCAGAAAACGTATGATCATGGTGGAAGGCGAAGGGGAAGAAGGTTCATCTTACCTGGATGGAGCAGGAGGAAGAGAGAGACGGGGTGGGGTGCCACACACTTTTAAACAACCGGATTTCATGAGAATTCTATCATGAGAGCAGCACCAAAGTGATGGTGCTAAACCATTTATGAAGAATCCAGCCCCATGATCCAGTCACCTCCCACCAAGCCCCACCTGCAACACTGGGGATTACAATTGAACATGAGATTTGGGTAGGGGCACAGATCCGAACCATATCACAGTACATTAGAGATAGAAGAAAGTCAGTAAACTTGAAGATAAACCATTACAAATGATTTCATCTAAAGAAGATAGATAAGACAGTTTTACAAAAGGAACAATTTTGACAACATGTGGGGCAATTTCAAAAGGCCAACATAAAATTGAAGTCTTAGATGGAGAGGAAGAAATAAATAAGACAGGAAAAATATATGAAGAAATAATAACCAAAGTTCTCAAATCTGATGAAAGACATATTTACAGATTACAGAGGCCAGTGAGCACCAAAAGCTAAGTTTAAATGAAACTACTGGTCACATCATGATCAAACCACTGACAGCCAAATACGAAGAGAAAATCTTTAAAGCAGCCAGAGAATACATAATACAGTAAACACTAGGGAACAATAATTCAAGGAACTGTAGACTTTTAAAAAGAAACTTTGTATATCAGAAGAAAGTGCTGACATTTAAATTACTGGGAAAAAAATAAAACAAAACAAAATAAACATGTAAACTCAGGTTTCTATATCCACCAAATAAATTCACTAAAAATTAAAATGAAGTAAAATATTTTTTAGATAAAGAAAAACTAAAAAAATGTGTTGCCACCAGGTCTACACTACAAAAAATGCTAAAATAAATGATTTTGACTAAAGACAGTTCTCAGAGTTTTGGAGACCAGAAACACAAAATCATTTCACCTGTAAGTTTAGTGTCTTGTGTGGCCCTGCCTCTGCTTCCAAGATGGCTCCTGTCTCTGCTTTTTAAGATGGCTCCTCACATGACAAAAGACCAAAAGGCAAAAACAGCCTCCAGCTTTTTTTATAAGGCAAAAATCTAATTATTAATACTTCCTAAAGGTCCCATCTCTTAATGCTGTTGAAATGGGTATTCAACTTCGACATAAATTTTGGAGGGGACACAAACATTCAAACCATAGCAATGCCCAAGCAAACAACAATGCATAACCTAAATCTGTAATAGCAATCATTATATTAATTATTAAGTCTGTATACTATAATTAAAAATCAGAGATAACAAAATAGATAAAATAAGCAAGACCTAACTTCAAGGAAACTATTTTAAATATAAAGATAGATACAGATTAAAAGTAAAAAGACAAAAATAGATGTATCATTCAAAAAGTACACATAAGAAAGCCCAAGATGCTATGTAAATATCAGATGAGAGGCACTTCAATACAGAGTATTGCCTAAGATAATGAGAATAATTTCAAAATATTTAAGGGTAAATTATATCAATAAAACAAAACATTATGAATAAGTATGCACCTTATTATAGAACAATGAAATAAATCTTAAAAACTTGAGAGAATTAAAAGTGAAAACAACTCCACAGTTAGAGAAGTAGGTGTTAATACCCTTCACTCAGCAATTATAGACACAGCAAAGCAAGAAGATATTACATTAATATTCATTCATCTCATACTGCCATAAATAACTACTCAAGACTGGTTAATTTATGTACTTAAAAAATAGGTTTAATTGATTCACAGTTCCACAGGCTATACAGGTAGCATGACTGGGGAGGCCTCAGAAAACTTACAATCATGGCAGAGGCGACAGGGAAGCAAACACATCTTCACACGTCAGAGCAGGAGAGACAGAGTGAAGGGGGAAGGTCCTCACACTTTCAATCAACCAGATCTCATGAGAACTCTATCACGAGACACACTATGGGGATGGTACTAAACCATTAGAAATCAGCCCCATGATCCAATCATCTCCCACCAGGCCCCTTCCCCAATACTAGGGATCACAATTCAACATGAGATTTGGGTGGGGACACAGGCACAAAGCATATCAGACATAGAAGATATAAAAATCATTTTCAAATAACTTTGTTTGTATTTTAATTTTAGATTCAGTTGTACATATGCAGGTTTATTACATAGTTATAGTGCATGATGCTGAGGTTTGGGCTTCTTTAGATCCTGTCGCCCAAATAGTGAACACAGCACCCAATGAAAAGTTGTTCAAGCCTTACTTCCTTCTCTCTGTTTATGTTTTTGGAGTTCCCAATGACTGTTGTGTTTATCTTTATGTCCTTGTGCATCCACTATTTGGCTCCTACTTATAAGTGAGAACATGCAGTATTTGGTTTTCTGTTCCTGCATTAGTTTACTTTGGATAATGGCCTTCAGCTGTATTCATGTTGTGGCAAAGGACATGATTTCATTCATTACTATGGCTACGTAGTATTGCATGATACATAAGTACGACATTCTTTTTTTTTAAAAAAAATTATACTTTAAGTTCTAGGGTACATGTGCACAACGTGCAGGTTTGTTACATAATATACATGTGCCATGTTGGTGTGCTGCACCCATCAACTCGTCAGCACCCATCAACTTGTCATTTACATCAGGTATAACTCCCAATGACAACCCTCCCCCCTTCCCCCTCCCTACAATAGGCCCGAGTGTGTGATGTTCCCCTTCCAGTGTCCAAGTGATCTCATTGTTCAATTCCCACCTATAAGTGAGAACATGCGGTTTTTGGTTTTCTGTTCTTGTGATAGTTTGCTGAGAATGATGGTTTCCAGCTGCATCCATGTCCCCACAAACTCATCCTTTTTTATGGCTGCACAGTATTCAATGGTATATATGTGCCACATTTTCTTATTCCAGTCTGTCACTGATGGACATTAGGGTTGATTCCAAGTCTTTGCTATTGTGAATAGTGCTGCAATAAACATACGTGTGCATGTGTCTTTATAATAGCATGACTTATAATCCTTTGGGTATATACCCAGTAATGGGATGGCTGGGTTATATGGTATTTCTAGTTCTAGATCCTTGAGGAATCACCGTACTGTTTTTCCACAATTGTTGAACTAGTTTACAGTCCCACCAACAGTGTAAAAGTGTTCCTATTTCTCCACATCCTCTCCAGCACTTGTTGTTTCCTGACTTTTTAATGATTGCCATTCTAACTGGTGTGAGATGGTATCTCATTGTGGTTTTGATTTGCATTTCTCTGATGGCCAGTGATGATGAGCATTTTTTCATGTGTCTGTTGGCTGTATGAATTTCTTCTTTTGAGAAATGTCTGTTCATACCCTTTGTCCACTTTTTGATGGGGTTGTTTGTTTTTTTCTTGTAAATTTGTTTGAGTTCTTTATAGGTTCTGGATATTAGCCCTTTGTCGGATGAGTAGATTGCAAAAATTTTCTCCCATTCTGTAGGTTGCCTGTTCACTCTGATGGTAGTTACTTTTGCTGTGTAGAAGCTCTTTAGTTTAATGAGATCCCATTTGTCAATTTTGTCTTTTGTTGCTGTTGCTTTTGGTGTTTTAGACAAGAAGTCCTTGCCCATGCCTATGTCCTGAATGGTATTCCCCAGGTTTTCTTCTAGGGTTTTTATGGTATTAGATCTAACATTTAAGTCTCGAATCCATCTTGAATTAATTTTCGTATAAGGAGTAAGGAAAGGATCCAGTTTCAGCTTTCTACTTATGGCTAGCCAATTTTCCCAGCACTATTTATTAAATAGGGAATCCTTTCCCCATTTCTTGTTTTTGTCAGGTTTGTAAAAGATCAGATGGCTGTAGATGTGTGGTATTATTTCTGAGGGCTCTGTTCTGTTCCATTGGTCTATATCTCTGTTTTGGTACCAGTAACATGTTGTTTTGGTTACTGTGGGCTTCATCCCTGGGATGCAAGACTGGTTCAACATACGCAAATCAATAAACATAATCCAGCATATAAACAGAACCAAAGACAAAAACCACATGATTATCTCAAGAGATGCAGAAAAGGCCTTTGACAAAATTCAACAGCACTTCATGCTAAAGACCCTCAATAAATTCGGTATTGATGGAACGTATCGCAAAATAATAAGAGCTATTTATCACAAACCCACAGCCAATATCATACTGAATGGGCAAAAGCTGGAAGCATTCCCTTTGAAAACTGGCACGAGACATGGATGCCCTCTCTCACCACCCCTATTCAACAGAGTATTGGAAGTTCTGGCTAGGGCAATCAGGCAAGAGAAAGAAAGAAATGGTATTCAGTTAGGAAAAGAAGAAGTCAAATTGTCCCTGTTTGCAGATGACATGATTGTGTATTTAGAAAACCCTATCATCTCAGCCCAAAACCTCCTTAAGCTGATAAGCAACTTCAGCAAAGTCTCAGGATACAAAATCAATGTGCAAAAATCACAAGCTTTCTTATACACCAGTAGCAGACAGAGAGCCAAATCAGGAATGAACTCCCATTCACAATAGCTTCAAAGAGAATAAAATACCCGGGAATCCAACTTACAAGGGATGTAAAGGACCTCTTCAAGAAGAACTACAAATCACTGCTCAGTGAAATAAAAGAGGACACAAACAAATGGAAGAACATACCATGCTCACGGATAGGAAGTATCAATACTGTGAAAATGGCCATACTGCCCAAGGTAATTTATAGATTCAATGCCATCCCCATCAAGCAACCAATGAGTTTCTTCACAGAATTGGAAAAAACTGCTTTAAAGTTCATATGGAACCCAAAAAGAGCCCACATTGCCAAGAAAATCCTTAGTCAAAAGAACAAAGCTGGAGGCATCACGCTACCTGACTTCAAACTATACTACAAGGCTACAGTAAGTACCACATTCTTTATCCCATCCATTGCTAATAGGAAATGAGGTTGATTCCATGGTTTTGTTAGGGTGAATTGTGCTACAGTTAACATACAAGTACATGTGTCCTTTTGGTAGAATGATATATTTTCCTATGAGGGTATACCCAATAATGGGATATCTGAGTCAAATGGTAGTAATGTTTTACGTTCTTTGGGAAGTCTCCTAACTGCTTTCCACAGTGGTTAAACTAATTTACATTCCTACTGACAGTGTATAAGTGTTGCCTTTTCTCCACAACCTCGCCAAACACTCTTAATTTTTAGATTTTTAATAATGGCCATTCTGACGGGTGTGAGATGGTATCTCATTGTGGTTTTGATTTGCATCTCTCTGATATATTTAAAGTGTTAAAAGAAAAAAAAACTGTTAACCAATAATTCTATGTCCAGCAAGTGTCCTTCAAAATAGAGTGGGAAACTAAGACATTTCCGTGTAAATAAAAGCAGAAGCAGTTTATTACCATTTGGTCTGAACTGCAAGAAATGTTCCAGGCACTCTGCAAGGTGAAATGAAAGGGAACTAGACAGTAACTCAAAGCTGTACGTAGAAATAAAGATTTCAATAAAGGTAAAAAAATGAACAATTATCAAAGCTAATGTTATTGTAACAAAAGTTTGTAACTACACTTTTTGTTTTCAACCTGATTTAATAGGCTAATGAATTTAATTAATTAATTAATTAATTTTGAGACAGAGTCTCGCTCTGTCACCCAGGCTGGAGTGCAGTGGCACAATCTCGGCTCACTGCAATCTCCGCCTCCCGGATTCAAGGCATTCTTCTCCCTCAGTCTCCTGAGTAGCTGGGACCACAGGTGCATGCCACCACATCCAGCTTATTTTTGTATTTTTTTTTTTAGTAGAGACAGGGTTTTACCATATTGGTCAGGCTGGTCTTGAACTCCTGACCTCGTGATCCACCTGCCTCGGCCTCCCAAAGTGCTGGGATTACAGATGTGAGCCACCACGCCCCGGTCAAGAGGCTAATGAATTTCAAACAAACTAAATTATTACCAAAAAACTAGTATTATTGTAAAACTTTGGTTTTTAACTTCATATTTTGTTTTTAACATAATTTAAGCAACCATTGGGTGCACAATGTACAAAGATGCAATTTGAAGACTTAGATAACCAAAGAGGGTAGATATGAAGCTATGAAAGAGCAGTTTTTGTATGTTGCTGAAGTTAAGCTGTTATAAATTTAAATTTGAGTTTTATAACTTTAGAATGTTATATATAATCTCTATGATAATCAGATAAATAATTAACTATATGATATACACAAAAGCAAATAAGTAATTTAAATGTTTGACTACAAAAAAAATCAATTAAACACAAATGAAAAGAGTAACACAGAAAATGAGGGAAAAACGCTGTAAGGAATGAAGAAACTAATAAACAAAATGACCGAAATAAGTTCCTCTGTATCAGTAATTACTTTAAGTGTAAAAAGACTAAACTCTCCAATTAAAGAGATTGGTGGAAAGGATTTTAAAAAATGATTCCACTATATGCTGTCTGCAAAAGATTCACTTTAGATTCAAAGGCACAAATAGATTGAAGTTAACTGACAGAAAAAGATTATTAATGCAAACAGAAACAGAAGAGAGTATGGGCAGCTATATTAACATCAGATAAAATTGAGTTTATTTTTATTTTAATTTTTCATTTTAAAAATGGTAAAACCAAAGCTGAAAGGGTTTATTTTTTTCTATATTAAGTAGGTACAAGTACAGATTTCTAACACTCATAAATTACATTATTGTAAGTCTGGGCTTTTAGTGTACCCGTCACCTGAATAGTGAACATTGTACCCAATAGTTAATTTTTCAAACTTCATTCCCCTCCTACTGTTCCATCATTTGTAGTCCCCAAAGCAAAATACACTTTAAAACAAAATAGCTAAAAGAGTCAAAGAAGGACGTTTTATATTAATAAAGGATTCAGTGTAGGAAGAAGAAATAAAAAAAAATATTTACATACATATTAATAGAACATCAAAATATAGAAGCCGAAAACTGACAGAATTAAAGTGCAAAATAGAGAGTTATACAACGATAGTTGAAGACTTCAATACTCCACAATCAATAATAAATAGAACTACCAACCAGATGATAAATAAGGAAATAGAACACTGAAATGACATTATAAACCAATTAAAAATAACAGACAAATACAGAACATTCTTCCAAGCAACAACCAAATACACATTATTCTCAAGTGCATCGGAGTATTTTCCAGGATAGGGCCATATGTTAGGCCATAAATTAAATTTCAATAGATTTTAAAAGAGAAATATTTTCTGTCAACAGATAAGTGGATAACAAAAATGTGTATATACACAAGGGAAAATTATTCAGCTTTAAAAACAAAGGGAATTCTATGTTGTTTGCAACAACATAGATGAACCTGGAGGACATTATGTTAAATGAAATAAGACAAATGTAGAAAAACAAATACTGCATGTTCTCAGGTGGAATATAAAAGGTTCAAACTCATAGCAGAGATAGCAGAGAGTAGTATGAAGGATATCAGAAATTGGAGGGAAAGCAAATGGGGAGATGCTGGTCAAGGGGTATAAAGTTTTAGCTATGCTAGATGAATAATTCCTGGACATCTAATACAAACCATAGTGTCCATAGTTAACAATATTTTATTATATGCTTGAAATTTGCTAAAAAGGTAGATTTCTGTTTTGTTTGAGTCGAATTCTCGAAGTCTCACACTGTCGCCCATGCTGGAGTGCAGTGGCACGATCTCGGCTCACCGCAACCTCTATCGCCCGAGTTCAAGCAATTCTCCTGCCTCAGCCTCCTGAGCAGCTGCGACCACAGGCACTGCGGTCGCAGTGGCACTGCTGCGCCACTGCTTTTGGTTTATTTTTTGTATTTTTAGTAGAGATGGGGTTTCACCATGTTGGTCAAGCTGGTCTCGAACTCGACCTCAGGTGATCCTCCCACCTGGCCTCCCAAAGTGCTGGGGTTACAGGCATGAGCCACCGCACCTGGCCAAGAAGGCAGATCTTAATTGTTCTCATGACATTATAAAAAGAAAAAAAGAAAAGAAAATGAAAACTATTTGAGGAGATGGATATGCTAATTATCTGAATGTCATGATTATTTCACAATGTATTTATGTATCAATTACATACTGTAAGTATATACAATTTTTAATAGTAAAATAAAACTCTGTAAAATAATTGTTTAAATGTTCAGCAAAATTAAAACAAATTAAATATAATCCTATTACCATGGTATAACTTTTTTGTGTGTGAATTCCTCAACAATATTTACCAAAAGCACTCATAATTTTTGCAGCTCTGGCTCCTCTATTGATATCTATTATTATTATTATTATTTTAATTTATTTATTATTATTATACTTTAAGTTGTAGGGTACATGTGCATAACGTGCAGGTTTGTTACATATGTATACTTGTGCCATGTTGGTGTGCTGCACCCATCAACTCGTCATTTACCTCAGGTATAACTCCCAATGCAATCCCTCCCCCCTCCCCCCTCCCCATGATAGGCCCCTGTGTGTGATGTTCCCCTTCCTGAGTCCAAGTGATCTCATTGTTCAGTTCCCACCTATGAGTGAGAACATGCGGTGTTTGGTTTTCTGTTCTTGTGATAGTTTGCTAAGAATGATGGTTTCCAGCTGCATCCATGTCCCTACAAAGGACACAAACTCATCCTTTTTTATGGTTGCATAGTATTCCATGGTGTATATGTGCCACATTTTCTTAATCCAATCTGTCACTGATGGACATTTGGGTTGATTCCAAGTCTTTGCTATTGTGAATAGTGCTGCAATAAACATACGTGTGCATGTGTCTTTATAGCAGCATGATTTATGATCCTTTGGGTATATACCCAGTAATGGGATGGCTGGGTCATATGGTACATCTAGTTCTAGATCCTTGAGGAATCGCCAGACTGTTTTCCATAATGGTTGGTCCGAAGGTAGTGAGTTATCTCAATTGATTGTTCTATTATTATTTTGACTCATTGAATATGTGACCATCTTTGCATATGATTTTTATTATTTTAATAATTGCACAATATTTAACCACTTTGTTGTAAAAATAATTTCATCTCTATTCCTTTGATATTGAATATTTAATACAATAATAAATAGTTTGGAGCATTAAAAATATGGATACTTTGGCCGGGCGTGGTGGCTCAAGCCTGTAATCCCAGCACTCCGAGGCCGAGGCGGGCAGATCACGAGGTCTGGAGATCGAGACCATCCTGGCTAACCCGGTGAAACCCCGTCTCTACTAAAAAAATACAAAAAAACTAGCCGGGCGAGGTGGCGGGCGCCTGTAGTTCCAGCTATTCGGGAGGCTGAGGCAGGAGAATGGCGTAAACCCGGGAGGCGGAGCTTGCAGTGAGCTGAGATCCGGCCACTGCACTCCAGCCCGGGCGACAGAGCGAGATTCCGTCTCAAAAAAAAAAAAAAAATATGGATACTTCGTGTCTTCTAAAACCACAATAGGATAAAGTTAAAAGTCAATAACAAAAGAAAAACGGTAAATGTCAAAATTCTGTGAAAATTAAAAATACGCACTTTTAGACAATGAATAGGTCAAATAGAAAATTAGAAGGGAAATATTAGAAAATACTAACAGACAAATTAAAATAAAACACAATATACCAACACTTACAGAATACAACTAAAGCAATACTGATGAAGAAATTTACAGTTTTAAGTTTACATTAAAAGAAAAGAAAGATCTTAACTCAGCAACCTAATTTTACAACTTAATGAACTAGATAATGAAGAATAAATTAAATGCAAAGCTAGCAAATGAAAGAAATGACAAATATTAGAGTAGAGATAAATAAAATAGAGAATAGAAAGAATTCAATTAAACCAAAAGTTGATTTTTTGAACATATCACTGACGCTGACAAACTTTTAGCTAGATTGTCTAAGACTTACTAAGATCAGGCATAAAAGTGGGGATGTTACTTTTGATTCCACAGAAATGAAAAAAAGGCTATAAGAGAATACTATGAATAATTGTATGCCAACAAACTAGATAACCCCTACAAAATAGCAAATTAATACTCAACGGTGAAAGGCTGAACGTTTTTTTTCTCTGAGATCAGGAACACGGCAAGGATGTATGCTCTTACCAGTTCCATTCAACCAAGGCTTGGAAGTTCTAATCAGAGCAATTAGGCAAGAAAAAAAGTAAAACTCATTGAAAATTGAAAAAATAAAATAGAAGTAATATTATCTATTTTTTTGCAGATGATAACAATCTTATACGTAGAAAATCTAAAGATTTCACCAAACAAAAGTTAGAATAAGTGAATCCAGTAAAGAAGCAGATTGCAAAGTAAACACACAAAAATCAGTAGCATTTCTATACACTGTCAATGAACAATCTGAAAATCAGATTAAAGAAACAATATAATTTATAATACCATCAAAATGTAAAAATTACTTAAAAATTGGCCGGGTGCAGTGGCTCACGCCTGTAATCCCCACACTTTGGGAGGGAGAGGTGGGCAGATCACAAGCTCAGATAGAGACAATCCTGGCCAACATGGTGAAACCCCGTCTCTACTAAAATACAAAAAATTAGCCAGATATGGTGGTGCACGCCTCTAGACCCAGTTACTCAGGAGACTGAGGCAAGGGAATCGCTTGAACCCGGGAGGCAGAGGTTTCAGTGGGCCAGATCTCACCACTGCACACCAGCCTGGCAACAGAGCAAGACCCTGTCTCTAAATAAATAAATAAATAAATAAATAAATAAATAAATAATAATTTAACCAAGGAATAGAATAACTTGTACAACAAGAAATAAAAAAGACATAAATATGTATTAATGTATCCCATCCTCATAGACTAGAAGAGTTAATATTTTTAAGATGTCAGTACTACCCACGGCAATCTACAGAGTCAACGCAATTCCTGTCAAAATCCCAATGATTTTTTTTTTTTTTTGCAGAAATAGAAATACTCATTCCAAAATTCATATGGAATCTTAAGGGATCCTGAATAGCCAAAACAATTTCAAAAAGAGCAAAGCTGTGTCACTCATACTTTCTGACTGAAATTTATTACAAAGCTGCAGTAACCAAAATAGTGTGGCACTGGCATTAAAAACAGGCACAGAGACCAATGAATAGAATAAGGACCCTCAGAAATAAACCCTTGTATATGTTGTCAAATAATTGTTGACGAATGCCAAGACCATTGAATGGAAAAGGAGAAACAAGCCCTTGCATATTTTGTCAAATAATTGTTGATGAATGCCAAGACCATTCAATGGGAAAAAGACAACCTTTTCAACAAATTGTGCCAGGAAAACTAGTTATCCACATGCAAAAACAGTAAAGTTGGATGTTACACAGCATCATATGCAAAAATTAACTCAAAATGAATGCATGCCCCAAATGTAAGATATCATGGTGCAAACATTCAATGACAGTGTATTTGGTGATCATTTCTTAGCTATTATACCAAATACACAGACAACAAGAGGAAAAAATAGACAAATTGAATTTCACTTAAAAAGTTTTTACTGAAGGACACTATAAACCGAATAAAAAGGCAAATCCAAAGAACTGGGAGAAAATATCTGCAAATTATATATCTGATAATTAATATCTAGAATACATAGAGAACTCCTAAAACTCAACAACAAGAAACCAATCAGATTAGAAATAAACAAAGGATATGAATTGATATTTCCCCAAAGAAGATATATAAATGGCCAATAAGCACATGAAAAAAAATATGTAACATCACTTATCATTAGGGAAATAGGAAAATGCAAATCAAAATTACAATGACATGCCATTAGGATGAGTATTATTTAAAAAAATAGCAAGTGTTTTCTAAGATGCAAAGCAATTGGAATTCTCATGTACTTTTGGTTGGAATATAAAATGATAGAGCTGCTGTAGAAAATATTATTGAGGTTCCACAAAAATTTAAAAATAGAATTACTGTATTATCCTGCAGTTTTACTTCTGGGTATATGCCTAGAATTGTAAGCAGTGTCTCAAGGAAATAGTTGCACACTATGTTCACAAAGGCATCATTCATAATAGCTAAAATATGGAAACCACTCAAATGCCCACTGATTAATGGAGAAGCAAAACGTGGTCTATACATCCATGAAATATTACTCAACCTTATAAAGGAAGGAAATCACAACTTATGCTACAACATGGATAAACCTTGAGAAGATTATGCTAAGTGAAATAAACCAGTCACAAATAGACAAATACTGTGTGATTTCACTCATATGAGATACTTAAGAGTAGTGAAAGTCATACAGACAGAAAGTAGAATGGTGGTTACCAGGGAGTGGGGAAGGGTGAAATGGAGAATGTTTAATGGGTATAAAGTTTTAGTTTTACAAGACGAAAAGATTCTAGAGATGAATTGTAGTGATGACTGCACAACAATATGAATGTATTTAACACCACTCACCTGTAAATTTAAAAATAGTTCAGATAATAAATTTTATGTTATGTTTATTTTACCACAATAAAAAAAATGAGAAAATAGAAGGAGATAACACATTCATGGGTGCATCCAAACAAACAAAAACAAAACAAAAAAATCCTTAACTACATGAAATTTAAGAATATTTGAATAATATTCTTAAAGTTGAATTATATGCCAATATAACTATCAGCATATAAATATACATATAAAATATCATGTTATTGGATAGGATTCAATATTGTGATGAAGTAAAACATTTAATGTAAAAGTACTTAAAATCCTAATGTGATTATCTGACATTACAAAAATGATTATGTAATGCGTTTGAAATGATAGTATATACAAATAGCTCTGAAAAAAATTAAAAGAGTAATGGGAAAGATGCTGTAAATGAAAAAAAAAAGTATTTTAAAGATTTACTAATTAGAACAGTGTGACACTGATCATAAAAAAAATAGAAAATCAATGGGACAGAACAGAAATTCACAGAACAGATTCAAGTATTTATCAGAATTTTGTTTGTCATAAATGTGAAGTAGAACAGCTTATTCAAATAAATGGCATTATGACAACAGGCTAGCATTTGAGAACATTTAGATCCTTTCTTCACACTGTACATAAAAATAAATTTCAGGTAAATAAAAGATTTTGATATGTAAATATAATATTTTAAGAGTGCTCTAAGAAAATGCAAAGATTATTATAATAATAGGAGGAGACCTTCCTAATATACTGCCAAAGTCTGAAGAGACAAGGTTTTGATATTTCTAGTTACACCAATTTTTAAAACTTTAAATATTAAAAAAGTAAAACAATCAAGTAAGGATGCCATGATCCAGGAGTGTGTTTATACCATCTAGTTTGTACTAGAACTAATGGTTAATTTTTTAGGAATTCTGCAAGCTGGTTGTTTAATAGAGCCATCATTAAAAATTAAATTAACTTGCAAGTAAATAAATTGTATTAATAACAAAGATAATACACACACACACACACACAAACACACACAAACACAAACATTCACAAAACCTTCTCACAAATAAAACTCCAGGCTGACATGACCTCATTGGTAAACTCTGCCAAATATTTAAGAAAATAATACTGTTAAAAACTCTTTCAGAAAATAGAGGAGGTAGAAACACTTCCTAACTCATTATTTTAAGCCAACATTACTGTGATACCAAAATCAGACAAACACATATAAGAAAACAAAATTATAGACCAATATACTTATTTGAAGATAGATAGAACAATCCTTAACAAACTGCAGCTGATTCAATCCAGCATATATTCAAACAAACATTGATACATCATGACAAGCAAGAGTTATTCCACGAATGCAAGGTTAGTTTGTCATTAAAAATCAATCCATATGACTCACTGTATTAACAAAATAAAGGAGAAAACCCATAGGATCATCTCAATAGATGCAGAAAAAGCATTTGGCAAAATTTAGCATTCATTTATAATAAATGGCTAAGAAAACTGAGAATAGAAGCAAAGTTTTTCAATCTAAAAATGAACCTCTACCAAAAAATAAGGCTAGAAACATATGTAAATCTAAACTACTGTACATTTTCCTCCTAAGCTTGGGAAAAAGGCAGGAGGGTCTACATTATAACCTCTACATTAAATGTTGTTCTTAATAATTGTAGCCATTTGCATTAAGGCAAGAAACATCTGGCATACTGATCTGAAAGGATGTGGTAACATTGAGTTTATTGAGGCTGTAGGAGATAAGTTTAAGATTTAAGAAGCCAGCTGTCTTTTTTATATAATAGCAGTAAACATTTGGAAATGAAATTACTAAAATTCCATTTATATTAGAGGCACAAAGTACTTAGGAATAAATTTAACTAACTTAACAAAAGACATGCAAGGCCACAGTACTGCAAACATTGCTGACTAAAATTACAGACCCAGATAATGCAAGGTTATGCAGTGCTGCAGATCAGAAAACTCAATGTGTTCAGAAATTCAATTTGTCACCAAATTTATTTTAAGAATCAATGCAATTTCAATCAAAATATTAGTTTTTATGCAAAATTCTAGTTTTATAAATACTAGTAATTAATAAACCAATTCTAAAATTTATATAGAAATGCAAACGACCTGGAATAGCAAGCAATTTTAAAACATTATAGAATCCTTCTACCACCTGAAATAAAGTCTTCCTATGAAGCTTCAGTAATCAATGGAATGCGGTATAGGTAGAATGATACACATACAGACCAACAGAATAGGAGAGAATCTAGAAAGACATGCAGACACATACGATTAACTGATTTTTGGCAAAAGGGTGCAGGCATTTCAGTGGCAAGAGGAAAATCTTTAAGAAATTGCTAGAATAACTAGATATCCATAAAGAAAAAAATGAACCTCTAACCTTAGTACACAACAAATACAATACATAATTCGAAATAATTTAAAAATCTAAATGTAAAATCTAAGAAATATTAAAATTCGTGGCCGGGCTTGGTGGCTCACATCTGTAATCCCTGCACTTTGGGAGGCCAAGGTGGGTGGATCATGAAGTCAGGAGTTCAAGACCAGTCTGGCCAAGATGGTGAAATCCCATCTCTACTAAAAATACAAAAAGTTAGCCGGGCGTGGTGGCATGCACCTGTAATCCCAGCTATTCAGGAGGCTGAGATAGAGAATTGCTTAAACCTGTGGGGCAGAGGTTGCGGTGAGTGGAAATCATGCCATCGTACTCCAGCCTGGGTGACAAGGAGAGATTCAGTCTCAAAAAAAAAAAAAAAAAAAAAAAAAAAAAGAAAGAAAGAAAAAATAAAGAAATATTAAAATTCTGGAAGAAACTCTTCAAGGCCTTTGACACAACATAGGAACAGAAAAGATTAACCACAGAATAAAACAAAAAGCTAAGTTGATCTTTATCAAAATTTCAAACTGTTTCTATAGGCACCAGTACATAAACAATAAGGCAAGTCACAGAATGAGAGAAAATATTTGCAAATGCATATATCTGATATAAGATTTATATCCAAAATGTATAAGCAAATTTTACAACTCAGAATTAAGACAAGTGGTCAAATGAAAAATAGGCAATAGATCCGAAAAGACATCTTACAAAGAATAGATATATGAATATCCAGAAGTACATATTTTAAAAAATATTGAACATAATTAGACAATCCAAATGAAGTAGAATGTATAAAATTAAAAAGACTGACAAAACTAGCGCTAGTAAGAATGTGGAGCAATTAAATTCTGTTATAATGCTGGTTGGTTGTAAAGCTGTCAGTTCCCTAAAAAAGTTAAACAACGTAAATACTATTTGATCTATCCATTCCCCTTTTAGGTATTTTTCCAAGAGGAATGAAAACATATGTCCACATAAAATCTTATACATAAGTGTACATAGTGTCTTTATTTACTATACCCCAAAATTGGAAACAACCTAAGTTTCTATAAATAAATGAATGTATAAACACAATTTGGTATATTCGTATAATGGAATTCTATTCAGCGATAAAAAGGAATGAAGTACTGATACACCCGATAACACAGATGAATCTTAAAACAAGTATGCTGGGTGAAAGAAGCCAGTGTCTACAAAAGAACACAATCTGTATAGTTCTATTTATGTAAAATGAAAAAGAAGTTATATCAAGAAGAAGCAGATCAGTTGTATTGAGCAAGGGTTAAAGAAGGGAAGAATTTAAAGGGGCAAATAGAATATTTTGAGGATGATGGAAATATCCTGAATTAGATTTTTGGTGTTGCTCTCTTGATCATATACATATAAACTTGTTGAATTATACACTTTAAATAGATGCAGTCTATTATTCCTCAATAAACTTAAGAGGGAAAAATGTCAGTAAAATATTAATAGCCAAAGTAAGTACAATTCAAGACACTGAAGACAAATCTACGGGTAGATGATAACTGAAATGATGGCAATGGCCTAAGTTCCCAGAAGAATATTGTTTATTCAGAGAAACATTGCTCATCTCGCTGGTGAAATATGCATAACAGGATAGACTGAATTGATGAACGCTTGTGCTGCAATCTTCAGCATCCTCTACAGCATTCCCCAGTATGGATCCTTTTGCATTCATACAGCAGCCATTTGCGAATGCACCATTTTCTCTAAGGAATTTCTTTCCCCTCTCAGTAAACTTGCTTCATTGAGAAAAGTAAGTCAATGGGGTATGAATGTTTCTTAAAATCCCTAAAATGACATAAAAGGCCCTTCATGACTTGCTATGGCTTACTCCTCCAGCATTATTGCTTTTGAGCATCACACTCCAGCCTCCTATTACTGTTCTCTCAGCACAGTGTCTCTGTGCTTTGATTACACTTTTCCCTTGCCATCCTTGCACGTTCTCTCTGATGAATATCTGCACATATTTCAAGGCTCAGCCCCCGAGTTTTTTCTATGTGGCTCTCCCTATTTCTAAGCTGAAATTACTTGCTACAAAGTGATTGCACTGTAGTACATACAGATAAATTTTGTCATTCAATCTGTACACTTTTTTGTCTGTTCGTGAGGTTTCATGAGAGTGTAGTATGTATTATTTCCTGCTTATGCTGTAATTTGAACAATGCATATTTTAAGGACCTAATATATATTCAAAATAAATAAATGACTTTAGTATTTTAAAGTTTACAAAGAAATTTTATGTTTATAATTTAATTTAATTTTTCATATTTCCATTTGGCCTCTTATCAGTCAACTTGGAACCCTGAATCTTAGACCCATGCCAGGTTCAAGGAGAACGAGGTATAGAATGGGGTGGTATCAGTCTATGGGTCATAGAGAGTGGCAGAGAGAGTCTCAGAGAGTGGCAGAGAGAGTCTAAGAGAGTGGTCAAGAGCAGGCATGCTGTTGTGAGCCAGGTGTAACATCTAATGGCTGAATCAACCAACAGAAGCAGACTTTCAGTAAAACAGGGACACCATAATGGTAGCAGTGACTTCAGAAACACAGCTCAGAGTTGAACCTGATCACTCTCCTAAACTGGAGGGCCATCCCTACCATGTACCTTTGACAGAGTAAATTGTCTTTGACAATGGGTGGGGTTGAAGCTCTAACATACTCTGTAAAACTTGTGTGGAAATCCTGTGAGATAGTTCTTACACATGAAGGACTTGTAAAATTGAATTATCCAAAGTTCCACAAATGAAAAGTGACAGAACTGGAACTTGAATTAAGATTTATAATATCAAATTTATGATTTTCCCTCTAGTAGTTTACAATGCCTTCGTTCAAGGACAGAGCCTAATGCTTTCCTTGCATTTGTAAGAACGAAGAAGAAATAGGCAAGAAATAGTTGGAGATCTAGGATAGCATTATTTTATATAACTTGAGAGACAAGAATATTTTTAATATTGTGGAATAAATCTCAAGTGCTCTAAAGAAGACTAAAGATACATATTTGGATTATAACTTCAGCAGAGTGATGAACAATGAACTGTATTTCTTATACTTAGCTGAAAGCATAGTACTTCCCCAGATGCAAGTATTCATAATTCAAGTCAAAAATGCATTTTTTTCCCTAACTGATATACACAACTAAAAGAGTCTTGAAGACACATGCTATTCTCTCTCAAGATTCCATTAACATCCATAACATCTAGGATGGGAATCTATTTGCCCCTTGGTTCCTGGTAATACCCTTTGCCCTTTGAATTCCATTTCTAATTCCATGGCCTCTTCCTTCTCAGGAACACTGCTTTCAGTGGTTTTACAGGTTATGATTGTGGTACTTTGGTTAAAGCATATTGTCCTCATGTGGTCTCCACATACAGAATGTGGGCATTCTCGTGGCAAATAAATTTTGCTTGTCAAGATTGCAAACCAGTTTATATATTACATTTCTCTTTAACTGCTGAGAGATTATAAACTGAGTTATTAGTACTCTTTTCTGATTATCCTTAGATTCTTAAAATCTTTCTGGGTCCAAAATACCTATGCCATGCTCTGGACATCAAAAGGGAATTGTGTATCTTCAAAGGTTGGCATATTCTTTCCTTTAGCAGTGATTCTTTTCTGTTTGTTGTGGTGGGGTATGTCAATGTTACTGATTTTATGTTTATTTTAGATGATTGTGTTAGATTATTTTAGATCTCATGAAACAAAGACATGCGATCTATTGCCCATTCTAATGGAGAGTTAGTATACCATCTTTGACTCTGTCTCGGATAAAAATACCAGATACAACCCAGTGTCAGGAGGTCTATTGATGTCTGGGCAACTCTCGTAACTCTTTCTGATGCTTTTAATCATAACATTGATCTAACCACTTTCTGAATAAAGGTAGTTTTTTTTTTAAGGTTGAGCAATATAAAATTATTGATATTTTTTCCCCAAACTGGGGTTTCCCTGTATTTTAAACTCTATCACTAAAAGTCCTCATATATTTAAGATCAATAACAAATACTTAATTAAACTTTGAAAGATTTATCCAGGCTGAAGCAGTTCAGAATGTCCCTCATCTTTTCTTTAACACAAACAATAAGTCAAGCTGCTTCCAAGTGAACCGTGTCTAAGTAAGTCTGGCTTTCTCCCTTATTGTTACTGCTTGGCAAGCCAAAGGCCTGAAAGGTCATGGCCCTGTCTTTCGAAAGTATGATGGAGCGCAAAGTCCAGCCTCTCCTTCACTCTCTTCCAGACTAAGGTTTATTTATTTATTTATGTTTTCCAGTGTAGCCAGATGGACTTTTTTATATCCTGTACACAGGACTAAGTTTGGATTCAGTTTTTCAAGATGAATCCAAGTTCAACCTCTCAGTGTTACGGAATGTTTCCAAGGGAAAATTCTTTCAACCACTCTTGTACATTTAAAATGTCTAAATAATAGTATTTTTTAAAAAAAATGATTACTTCATCCAAAGTTCTCCTATTATATCTATCTGGCACGCATTAATTTATCACACAAAAGGGAAGAATTGTGCATGGATTACAGTTCATGCTTAGATGAAAGTAAAGAAAAAGTCAATTAGAAACATGTATTTTATGTGTGAAACACACGAAGGCAACTGGGGAAACAAAACAAAACAAAAGAAAATAAAACAAAATTCTTGGTACTTTCTCTTCTTCTTCCAAACAAGAAGTATATAGCTGTCAACCTTTCTCTGCTTCCAACCTGGCAGATGGGGCACTTGTATGGTATGTTCCATCTGTGAAACAGTTCACTGAAGTTGTCTCACAGGTGTAATGAGCAGCAAGTTGTGTGTGGTTTCAAATCCTAACTGCAATTTAATCCTGTCTTGTTTCACTGCTTGTACATCCAAAGGTTGGAATGGAGACTCATTCCATAGGTGAGAAACAGAAAGTTGAAGTGACTATCTAGGGAATTAAGGACAAGGGGCTGGAGGAACTGATCTGAAATAGAGGCTTTCAAGCACCCTGTGCAATGCTTTCTCCGTGGAACTTCATCAACATCGACCTTGGATGAAATTTCATGACCTGACTCTATTTAGGGCATATAGGAGGTAAACATTCACTTTTCCTTATCTATACCTTCCTTGCCATGTTTGAGCAAATCCCAGGCACGTTATATCTAAGAGGAACACTTCATGTTGGTTTAGCATCCTGATTGTGTATGTTATATTCTGAATGCCTTAAAAAAAAAATGGTGAGCTGAAGGAA
Organism: Macaca mulatta; assembly: GCF_049350105.2. NCBI lineage: Eukaryota > Metazoa > Chordata > Mammalia > Primates > Cercopithecidae > Macaca > Macaca mulatta. Next base: position 104,726,378 of record NC_133409.1, read on the forward strand.
GGCATCAACATGGATTATTTTGGTTATTTGTCATGTGGATTATGTAAACTTATTATGTTAATTGCTCCAAGGAGATTTGGATTTTAGTCTTTGTTTCTAATGATGGATTGAAGGACAGTGATTTAAAAAAATAATTTAATAAGTCAGAAACTAGGAGTAGAAGTATCAGAGGGCAGAGACCTTCCTGCCAAAACATTAAGCCTACTAGAATCTATGCTGTCCAGAATGACAGAACCCTTTCATTTTTGGATTGACACATATTCATTAAAAACAAATTACTGTTCCCATCTGGTCTGACTCATTTTATGGGAACAAGCAGTTCCTCTGGATGTACAAATAGGGAGGAAGGGAATTGAAAATGAAGGGAGGCATGGGACTGGCCCTGTGCAATTTTTCTAGGTCTCAGAAAAACAAATATAATTTTGATGTATAATTAAAATATTCTAAGTAAAAAATCAGCAAGCCCACATATGCGTCAAGACATTTATTATCCTGAATTATCTCACATATCAATTGAATTTTCAATCTTTAAGCTTTCCCTCAGTGAATCTATTGAAACTAGCTTCTGTTCCAGGATCAAACGCTAAATTTTCAAGAGACAAAAATGAAGTTATTCTGTGTCCATTCTGACTTACTGTTGCCAAAACAGTGGTGGAATTCATAAATAACTTTTTAAATTGTAAATGCCTGTAGTCGGGGCACTTGAAAAAAGTAGCATTGAAGTCTTTCCATCCTCAAAAAGGTTGTTGCATGTTACAATTCATAATCAGGGACCAGAGGAGGTCATGGACAAAGGAAAAATATATGCATATATAAAATTATATATTTATATATATATATCACCATAGCACACTCAAAATACTGTAAATAACATTTACCTATTATCCTTTTGGCAATGAAAAGATTGTTTTAACTTTTGTAAGAGTAGTAATCACAATTCTCATTCAATTCTCAAGTTCTTAAATTACTTTCCATTCACACCTTAATCTCTTTGGTATTTATAGAGTGATAAAATATATTTGTCTTGGCAGAATTAATATAATTTGTTTTCTCTGTGTTTTAAGTACTGATCTGGGAATTAAATTTTCCAAAATTTACCTAAATATAATGAATTAAGTTGATGCATAATTATATTTAACTTTTTTTTCTTTTTGAGACGGAGCCTCACTCTGTCACCCAGGTTGGAGGGCAGTGGCACAATCTCGGCTTACTGCAAGCTCCGCTGCCTGGGTTCATGCCATTCTCCTGCCTTAGCCTCCCAGGTAGCTGGGACTACAAGTGCCTGCCACCACACCCGGCTAATTTTTTGTATTTTGAGTAGAGACAGGGTTTCACCTTGTTAGTCAGATTGGTCTTGATCTCCTGACCTCGTAATCTGCCTGCCTCGGCCTCCCAAATTGCTGGGATTACAGGCATGAGCCACCGTGCCCGGCCAATTTTATTTAGCTTTATACATATATATAACTTTAAACATAAAACTACGTTGATTGTTCATATAGGCAATCTTAATATGGAATATTACATTGAGATTTCCATTGAGCATATGTTTTTAATTCTCTTCATCATTATATTTCAAGGGAAAAAGTTCATGAATGATAAGAAAAATAGGTTTGCCAATTTTGACAATACACTTTTTTCATAGATGATCTGTGATGTATTATTTATTTATTTTTTTTGAAACCTGATAGTAACTTTTTCTAAGAAAGACCATCCAGGAACAATCACTGAAATATTTGAGAAAGGGAATTTGTGTGTGGTATCAAGAGAAAAAAGTGGACAATATTGACAAATTGTCTTCCAAATGCAATTTTATCGAAATACACTGTTTTGTTTTAATTTTTTTACCCTGTTTAGAATTTGAAAAACAGACTTCAACTTGGTTTGAATTACCACTAATTCTTGGAGGGTGTGAGAGTAAATTCAAGATGTCCAATAATTTTTCACTTTGAGGATCAGGCATCTTATCACAAGAAATCAGAGCCAAGTTATAATCTATAAAGAAAATATTCTTATTTAATTTTGGCTCCAGGCTGTCTTCGCATTAGAAAGCCAATAATTCTTTCCAAGAGTCTTTCTAGGATACAATAGACTTAATGTTTTATAACATGGCTACATGTCTATATGTACAGTTTACAATTCACGAAACATTATTGTTGCTGTTAAGTCAGGGTTTTTGAAGTGGACTCAAGGAAAAAATGTGCTTACAGATGTTTGGCTGGTTTCTTGGACAGGGTTTTCTAAGGGTAGTATTTTAATTGAGTTTCACTAACTAAGGTCTACTCATCTGCTTAAATCATTTAGAAACTCAATATGGTCAGTATGTTATGAGATAATCTGTATCTCAGGGTCGGGCTTATGTGAGCCCACCTCATAAGAGTCGTATGAGTTATATTTAGTTTCTGTACTCCAGACACTCTGAACTTTTGCCAGGCATAGCCTCACCTCACAACTTTTATACTAGATCTTTCCTGTGTCTGAAATGCTCCGCCTTCAGATCTATGCTTCATTTAGTACAGCTGAAACATCACTGCCTCAGAGAAGCCTTCCCTGATGACTTTATCCAGACAAACCTCTGGCTTGCTTTCTCCACTATTTTTAAATCAATTCACTTTTCCACAAAGCATTTAGTGTTACCTGAAATTATATTTTATTTAATTTTATTTCCAATAATTTTTCCCCCACAACTATGTGAGCAATTTGAAAATCAATTAATGCAATTTACCATATTAACCAATTCAGAAAGAAAAACCAAATAATCTTTTCAATAATTATAGAAAAAAAATCAACAAAATCCAACATCCATTCCTGATCAAGCTCTCAGGAAACTATGGATAGAAGGGAATTTCCTTAACTTGAAAAAGGGCATCTACACAAAACCTAGAACTACTATCATATGAGAAAATGAACATTTTTTCTCCTAAGAAAGGAACAAGACAAGGATATCTTTTCTCAACATCTTTATACGAAATAGTTCTGGACATGTTCATCTATGTGGAAAATCTGACATAATCTATAAAAAAAATCTACTACAACTTCTAAGAATGTTTAGCCACATTGTAAGACTGTGTGTATGTGTGTGTGTCTGTGTGTACCCATTATATAAAACTATTAAAATACATGTATTTTAATGTTTTAAATGTATATAAAATACATTATATATAATGTATTTTTATGTAAGAACCGAACCACAGATTAAAATAAATAAAACAATGTAATTTTCAAAGGTATCAAACATATAAAATACTTACGAAAAACTCTGGCAAAAGAAGTGCAAGACATTTACATTGAAAACTACACAACACTGATGAGTAGTATTAGGGAAAAACTATGTAAATGGAGAGACATATCTCATTTATGAGTCAAAAAAATCAACGTTGTTAAAATGTCAATTCTTCACAAATTAGTCTATAGCTTCAACACAAGTGTAATAACAGTTCAAATAGGCTTTCTTGTAGAAATGAATGAGGAGAGTTTATAGAAAGTAGAATTCACAGCCTGGTATGGAGGCTCGTGCCTGTAATCCCAACACTTTAAGAGGCCGAGGTGGATGGATCACGAGGTCAAGAGATTGAGACCAGCCTGACCAACATGGTGAAATCCCGTCTCTACTAAAAATACAAAAATTAGCTAGACATGGTGGCGCATACCTGTAGTCCCAGCTACTCTGGAGGCTGAGGCAGGAGAATTGCTTGAACCCGAGAGGCGGAGGTTGCAGTGAGCCAAGATCGTGCTGCTGCACTCTAGCCTGGTGACAGAGCGAGACTCCGTCTCAAAAAAAAAAAAAAAAAAAAAAAAAAAAAAGAATATAGAATTCACTTACTAATATTACTTAGGGTTCAAAATTTTAGTATATAATCATATTTCATCAAGTCATGTATCACCAAAAAAAATAAAAACTCTTTAATCTTGAATTTGGAAATTTGATTTTTAAGTATCAGTATAAACCCAAGATATGTTTTCTCATAAAAATACCCATTTTCTAGTTCTGAACACAGAAAGTTTCTAGAACCCATGGATAACCTACTCCCAATAAGCATTTTAAGCACATAGATTTGGAGATTTTAAATCATTCCCTATTAAATAGAATACTATTTCTTGGAGAAATTGTCAATTCTAGATTTAAAGGAGGAAATATATAAGATAAACATACAATATTTCATCATACTGAAAGGTAAGAACACTGAAACCACCTTGAAAAGATCTAACTGTCAAAGGCTGAGGCAATTGGAACATTAATAAAGATAACTGTAACACACTGAACATATTTCATATGTTTATGTTCATGAGTTCCTAATGATATGAAAGAAAAGAGAGAAAAAAGAAAAATAATTCTACTAGGAAGTCAGAACCACAAAGTTATTATTTTTAATGTGAAATCAACTATGATTTGAAGTTAATCAAGGGAAAAGTCAAAAATAATTATATATTTATTGTATCTTTTCTATACCATCTATTTCTCAGAGTAACCAAGTAGTTGATGAAGGGATATTCCTATTTCACAGATGTTTGTGAGTTACTCAGTAGAAAATAAATTATAAAATTAGAATATCACCATTTTGCAAACCTTAACAAATTGACAAAATGAGCAATGATCAATGATGACTCCTAATATTACAGACAGAGAGAAGACTCATTGTATGTGCATCACCTATCTACTGATGCATATGCAAACACCTGTGACGTTGCCTTGCAAAAATCAAACAAGCAAACAAAAGCAAAAACTGAACTTGACTCTTATCAAATCTTTTACCTCAAGCTGGAGCCGATCATAAGACAGAAACCAGACAGTAACTTGGACAGGAGTTTAATATGAAAAATTATTAACTATACCACAGGATTAGTCTAATAAAGGATTGAATAATATGTGGTAAAGTGAAATATAAAAAACATAGGAGTGACAGATAGGAACAGCCACTGCCCTCAGGGCTGAGACAGGACACCCAAGAAATATACAAATCTGGAAGAGAACTTCCAACTGTCATGAGAGCCAGATCTCATTGAAGAAGGCATAGTCAAGGCACACTGAATGGTGAATTCGTAGAGGTGCTATATTGAGGGTTTTGTTGAGAATTTGCCCTCTAGGGTATACAAGAAACTGTCCAAGAGAAGACTCCACACCAGAAGAACTCACTGGGAAATCACACTCTGGGGTAGCTGAAGAAGGTGCCAAAGGAGAGGTGTCATCGCCCTGGAACTTACTGCAAAACTGCCCAAAAGTATGCCGGGGAAGCTGTTCATAGAAAGGTGCCCTGTGCTGCTGGTCACGTTGCATTACAGAAGACTGCAAAAAGAGTACACCAGAACTGGGAAACAAATGCCTTCCTCCTCCAGGATCCCTACTACACCATTTACTGATAGAACTTTACACTGAGTCGACTTGTGAGGGAAAAATGTTCCAGTGTCACAAGCGAGGTCAGAAAAGGTGAATTTTGAACTAAAAGACAGTAGATTGATAACTGATAAACTTTTAGCTCTAACTCCCAATACAAGAGAAATACAAGGTGCAAAAAGACATGATCCCCCCATGGGGATACAATTGGAAAATTTTAAACAAAAAGAGGAGGGTCAAAAACAATATATGCAAACAAGAAAAATCTATTTAGTAAATGTGGACCCTTACTAGATATTTGATGATATTAATAGTTAATTTTTTTCAGATGTGATAATGTTAGTAGATGGTGGTTTTTTAAAGCTCTTATCTTTTGGAGTTAAATTCTGAAATATTTATATGTAAAGTGATACAAAGTCTTGTATTTCCCCAACAGAATTCAGTAGAGAGGAAATGGAAGCAGATAGAGATGAATTAAGATTGTCATGATTTAAAAACTATTGATACTATGTGACAGGTAAAGGGGTTCATTAGAGTATCTCTTTACTTTTGCATAAATTTAAATTTTTCATAATAAAAAATTAAAAATAAATACCCATGGAGAGGATACAAAATGAAAAATATTCTTGTCAGCTCTCGTATTTTAAGAAAATATGTAAACTTCTTACAAGTCTTCTTACAAACTTCTTACTTGAGGGGAAAATATAAACATACCTAATTATCAATGAAAAACAAGTATGCCTGCAAATAAAAGATTAAAAATTATAAGAGAATACTATGTACAGCTCTAGGTCAATTCCTCTATAAATATGTCCCAAATTGACACATTTTTAGAAAAATATAAATTATTAAGATTGTCTTGAGAATTGGAAATTGAAATAACCCAGCTGGAATGCTAGATATTAAAACAAAATGATCAAATAATTGCCTTCAAAATAAACATCACAACTAGATGGCTTTAAAGGAAAAGCCTTTCAAATCATCAAGGAACAGAATATCTTATACGGTCAAATTTTAGAATTACCATATCAGATTGTTCAGTAAAGTCCACAATTTGGCACCACCTTCTCCCCAAAAGCTATTTAAAAGACAAGCAATATTTAAATATAAAAAAGCAAAATTAATAATAGTGTTAAAGAAACAAAATAAAGGTGTGATCAACAGTTTGAATGTTTTGAGAACTTTCTGGAAGACTAAAAGAAGAAGACATTGAAATGACAGAGGTTCAAAACAGAGTTGAGGGGCTGCCAGGCTATCATAGGTTAAGGATGGACTTTTGAATAGAGTCCCTAACAACTACAAATTTAGTAAGAAAAGCTGGTGGTAGAGTGGAGATTAAGACACAAAGGCAGTAAATTAATTTAAGGGGTGCAAGAGCATTGGGTCAGTCCTGGGTCCCCCAACTCACACTGTCTATGGCAACCATCTTAGAGTCACAGCTGCAGCCTAAGTTGCGGTAGATGCAAATTGGCAGTGTTTATGGATGGGAGAAAAGCAACTGATGATACCAATGTTCTTAGAATATTCTCAAAAATCACTTTTCAAAACCAAATTAGTAGACTGACAATACTGTAGTTGTGCATCATAGTAAGGGCTTGAAAGGAGGGGGCTCCCAATTTTCTTCACCAGACTGAACAAGGGCAACCACCATTTCTTTGGTGAGGCAGAACTGTCATGTAATATCTGAATTGTACTTAACAGGAATTAAAAGTTGATGAATCTATTTACATTTGTTATTATACAAGCAAAATCTATGGATTTCCCATTCATGTATTCATTTTTTAACCCTCTGCCATATTTCTAAATTCTAGCTTAACTAAATCCTCTAGGCACCATCACTGCACATTTGCTCTAATCCATTTAAATTGATCCAACATGCCCAAGGGGGCAGGTCCTAGAAACACATGTGAATACACTCATGAGTTGTCGACTGAATCTGTCTGTTTTTTCAATACTTTGAGAAACTCTATCTCCATCCTTTCTTTCTCAGTTTCCTACTACCAACCACTTTCTGCCTCTCTAATCTGGGGCACATTTTGTACTCACTTTCCTCACTTAAATGTAGAACTCTCTTTCAGGAAACAAACTTTAAATTTGCTTTCCCATTCATGTACTATGGCTGTGAATAAAAGATGCTTCAATTGCCAGGCTCTATCCTATGAAAGGTTCCACCCTGTGTAGAGTCACCACAGCACAGGAGCAAATTGGAAGGAAATGCAATAGATATTGCACAATTGTAATGGTGGTATGTAATGTAAAAAATTCCCAGCACTATCCTCTCCACAATAGTGATGTGTATGTGCTGCATTGAATGAAAGTGTCTTACCATTTAAAAAAAGACAAATCTTCTTTGAATGTCAGCTGTTGTAGGATTTGCTTGCTGTTTCAACCCTATCCAAATAAGTGGATAATCCTATGAGGTTCTCTCTGATCTCAACGCTCAGTGATCAGTAGTGATAGACTTTATGATTTCCATTATGTAAACCAATGAATGGGTGAAAGTCGATGCCTATTATATAATTACTTTAACTTTTACTTTTAGAAGAGAATTTAAAAGTCTTACAGAGGAATTTGTATTTTGCATTTCTTTAAACTGATGTCTGCTTCTTTGAAAGCCAAATCTGGCATACTCTTTGCCAAGTGGATAGTACCTCCTCTTTGATGGTGCTGAGAGTGTGGCATCTGTGAACTAGAGAGTCTATAGTGCCTTTCCAGAAGCTAATAGAAAAGGTTATAAAAGAACATAATACTTATTTAAAACTAGAGTGACTTTATATCCCACTCTTCCCCATAAAATAAAGATTAAATCTCTTACCCAGAATTAATTACTTGTAGTGCCCCTTTTACTCCCAATAGTACCTTATTTGAAGGATAAATGATATGGTGCCACTACATGAAACCTATTTTCTCCCACAGATGAGCAAAATCTATTTCACCTTCAAATTAGATAAAACAAAGGAGGAATAAACCACAGAGTGCAGCCTCCTCCAAAAGCAACAGTGAGGTGCCAATTCCTGAGAAATTTGAGAAATTGTGATTTAGCTTTTAGTCTACCTATTTAGCAAAGAATACATGAAAAAAATATATAATGAAAAAATGTTTCAATATGACAATAAAGCAATTAAATTAAATATAACCACTTGCTATTAATACATCTTTCTTATCTTTCTTAAATAATGATAAATAAAAATAGCAGCACACCTAATAAAATGTACATAATGTGTTTAAGAAACTAAGCACAAATGTATCTGTGAAACATAGTTTAGAAAATAGAAATAACATTGACATATTAGAATTAGAGGCACTTGAGGCCAGGAGGTTCAGACCAGCCTTGGCAAAATAGTGAGATCCCTGTCTCTTCAAAATATTGTTTAAATTACCTGGGCTTGGCGGTGTGTGCCTGTAGTCCCAGCTAGTCAGGAGGCTGAGACGAGAAGATCGCTTGAGCTCAGGAGTTCAAGGCTGCAGTTGGCTAAGATCTTACCACTGCACTCCAGCCTGGGTGACAGAGGAAGACCCTGTCTCCAAATAATGATGATGATAATAATAATAAGTAACTTATTCATTTATACTTAAAAATTTCTTTTCTATTGTTAATTGTGGAAAACAAGAGGAGAAAATCACAGAAAAAAAGGAATATAGTCCATCCATATAAAGGTAAAACACATTAGTATTAAAGAATAACTGTCAATAGTTTACAACGTGGCATTTTCTCATATCTCTCATCCACCACGCCAAGCACTGGTCAGCTATAAGTAAGAAAATCCTTTAATTTGAGTTACTGTTAAAATTTTTCTACCCTCAGTTATTAGCTGACATTCACATTGGTTTTTCTCCTCTTTGGGATTTCCAGTTGTCTTATTCTGTATGGAAATATATTTCTTTCACAAGGTTGGTGTACACTTTCTCACATGTCCATGTGAAGAGACCACCAAACAGGCTTTGTGTGAGCAACATGGCCATTTATTTCACCTGGGTGCAGGCAGGCTGATTCTGAAAGGAGAGTCAGCAAATGGTGGTGGGATTATCATTCGTTCTTACAGGTTTTGGGATAGGCGGCGGATCTCACAAAGTACATTCTCAAGGGCGGGGAGAATTACAAAGAACCTTCTTAAGGGTGGGGGAGATTATAAAGAACCTTCTTAAGGGTGGAGGAGATTACAAAGTACGTTGATCAGTTAGGGTGGGGCAAAAACAAATCACAATGGTGGAATGTCAACAGTTAAGGCTACTTTCAGTTCTATGGATCTTCAGTTGCTTCAGGCCATCCTGATGTATAGGTGCAGGTCACTGGGGATGGCTTAGCTTGGGCTCAGAGGCCTGACATTCCTATCTTCTTATATTAATAAGAAAAATAAAACAAAATAGTGGTAAAGTGTTGGAGTGGCGAAAATTTTGGGGGGTGGTATGGAGAGATAATGGGCGATGTTTCTCAGAGCTGCTTGGAGCGGGATTAGGGGCAGCGTGGGAACCTAGAGTGGGAGAGATTAAGCTGAAGGAAGATTTTGGGGTAAGGGGTTATATTGTGGGGCTGTTGGAAGGAGCATTTGTCGTATAGAATTATTAGTGATGGCCTGGATGCAGATTTGTATGAATTGAGAAACTAAACGAAAGACACAAGGTCCGAATAAGAGAAGGAGAAAAACAGGTATTAAAGGACTAAGAATTGGCAGTACCCAGGACATCCAATAAGAGAGTGTCCAAGGGGATTCAGAGTAATTATTTGCTTGGTTGGTGAGTTTTGGGGCTCTATCCTTGAGTTTTTTTATGTTGTCTATATTAGATAGACATATTAGATAAATTATATTAGATAAATATATTGTCTATATTAGATATGATGTGTGCCCTATAGGCAACATATATAGACAATATATGTATACATTATATATACAGACTGCAGAGCACATTATTATTACAGAAACATTAAAAAGAAAATACAGAGTATAAGTGTAATAGTATAGACACACATCTAAAAATAAACAGAAAAAAAGTTTTATGTTGTCATATACCAGGCCAGATTGATTTAGGTAAAAACAGCACTCTTCATTTAAAAATATACATACACCCATTTCCAGTTAATTTTGCAAGTCAATGCCTTCATGGCTAAAAACAGAAAAAAAAATGTTCTTTATAGGCAAATGTGCCACTGCGAAGGACATTTTGGAAAGTTGGTGGTATCAGCTGGCCTCTAGTGGAAGTTTGCACTACATTCTTAAAGATGGAAAAGACACATACATAAGAAGCAATACTCTGTTATTGAATGTGAAATGGATCTGTAAAAGAGAAAAGGATAGAGATGTTAAAATTAGAGACCCTGACTCTGTGTTTCCATCCTGCCCTGTAAGACTGGTATGAACTTGGGTAGGTCATTCACCACCAAGGGGGCTAGTAAGGGACAAAAGGGACAATAACTTGAAAGGGCGTAAGTGCAAAATCTGTATATATGTATTACATGTGCTATATATAATACATGTAATATATGTGTGTATGTATGTATATATATAGGATGTGCTTTATAGTCTGTATAAATATACACACATATATAATGATGTATTAAATATATTGTCTATATTAGATATGATGTGTGCCCTATAGGCAACATATATAGACAATATATGTATACATTATATATACAGACTGCAGAGCACATCATTATTACAGAAACATTAAAAAGAAAATACAGAGTATAAGTGTAATAGCATAGACACACATCTAAAAATAAACAGAAAAAAGTCTACACGTAATGATAAAGAGAATAAGATAGAAAAGAACAGGGATTACTTCAGAAAATGCTGAAGTTTTCTTTAGAATTGCAGGGTGGAGGAATGCATAATAACTTCAATTAAACGTGCAGTTATAGAAAACCTTAATTCAGTCTTCTTTCCCTGTAAATAAGAATAATACGTAGCATAGTAGTGGCAGAATAATCCAGTGCTTTACAATATTTCGAATTGCCTCAAAAATAAGGTGCTGCCTCACCATTCTAACACTGAACCTTCCAGCACATTCCACCATGGCTGAGATTCTAATTATAAACTGAGAGGAAGAAATTTTGAAAACGACAAAAAGAATTAAAATGACACCGTAAGCATTGAGTTTGAAAAGAAAGAAGGAGCTAGAATACTAAGCTACCTAGCCATTGGAATTAGACCCTTATTTAAATCGGAAGTGACAGCTTAGATCACCTAACGTCCAATGCTAAAGTTCGCTGGGTGCTTACTGTACACGATAAAGATGGAAAATTCAATCCAGTGTGGTAATCAGATAAGGTGTAAATCCTTAAGGTTTTGGTCAAGTAGAAAATATTTTCAGATACTAATAAAGTCACTTTTAATGTAGTTTATAAAACTTCAAAGTAACTTGTTTTAAAAATTGGCCTGAAGAAATTAACACTAAGTGTAAAATGCTGTAGTTGTCCTCTGTTAATACAACAGCTCAAGACTCTAAATAGAGTGCAATAAGTATACTCAATAAGTTTCTAGAAAATGTCAAGGTCCTCATTATTCTAATTATCACTTTGAAAGTTAGGAGTTATTAGGCCCATTAAAAAGTCAACAAACTGAATGGGCTTTCACTAAAACCCAATGCACAACATCAAGCTTATTTACATGAGGGATTTCACCAAAATCTGTAAAATTAATTCTTGTTCTGGAGCACATCTGGGTGCCTTAAAACCTTACTTGTGTCTTTGAGTCCTGCTTTGCAACACAGATGAGTTTAGTATTTCAGGAGCAGACACTAGGGGAAGTATTGAGCCTGCCAATTCAGAAACAGACACCAGCATGTCCTCAAGTCTTACAAAGACCACCTCTGTGAACTGCGTTAGTTTCGCATCAGGCCTTGCTGCCCTGACTTGTGTTGTGTTTTTAGTTTCTGAAGAATGCTAATCCTTTCTAAATGATCTGATGAAAACTGAGTGTTGAAGCACACACGTAAAGTGAAAAGTGCCATTTAGCACATGTATAATTATTTCATGACATACTGCAAATTAGCAAAGGCAGCTTTCAGCTTTTTAATCTTGTGTATGTTTTCTGGAAGCTGCTTCATATCCCCCTTTTCTGGGTTGATAGCTGCAGAGAAGAAAGGCAGTAGGGTATCAACGATATTTTCATGTGGAATAGCTTTTTAAAGACGGTGTAACAAAATCTCCATTAGAAGTGAACAAACATTGAATTCAGTATCCGCAGTATTCAGATCTTAAAAAACAAAACAAAACAAAACAAAAAACTGGCTTAACCTCAGGAAATGGTATGAGCAATTATAGCTATTAATTCACTTTGCAATAAATTTAATCCAGCAGCATATACCATTTAAGTCAATACCATGAATGACCATATCATGTGGACATACATACACATACTCATTTTTAATACTATGTAGTTTTAATCTTATAAATATTCTATATAGTATGTGCTAAGCAGAAGAAATAGTGAGTTTATGTGACCTAGTTTTCACCAATATTCTGACATTAAGTAATCTTTATGACAGCATATTAGCTAAAGCTCTAGAAAGGTAGTATGAACTAGTATCTCTGGCCCTAATAATTGATGATAATTCATAATTTTGAAAAGGAGAAAAAAATAAAGAAGTACATTCTATACCAGAAAAATCCTAAATGCCTGTAGTGAGAGCAATTTTTCTGTATTCTGCAGGGAGCTGTTCAGAACTCTAAGGGATTTCCCCTTTGTCTCACCACCAGACACCAACATGGTGCAAATAAATTTTAGGATAAGGTAATTTGTTTCTCTGCCCAGATATGGGATAATAGAAGAGAAAGGATTCAGCCTGTTCCCTACTTTTGGCAGGTTAAAATCAGTTGTATTTTTTAGAAAAATTGTGAAAAAAAATTATATATTTCTGATTTCCTGTTTACCTGTCTGCGCAACAACCATTGAAAACTGGAACATTATTTTTTTACTGACCACAGAACGGTGTTTCCTGTCTAGAACCTTCTGAATGAATGCTGTTTGAATTAATCAAGGCATTAACGAATTTCCCAATAGCCTCTTAGCTTATATCACTGTGAAGTGCAGAGATGACAAAATGGTAGAAAGGGGAAAATACCTACAATGTGTCTGCTGTGCACCTCAGCTCACTCTTGCCCTATCCCCAGTCCCAGCTCTCTCTCAGAGTTGTTTTGTTCTTTACAATCAGTGCTAGTAGGTTTTCATCTTTCACTGGAAAATGGATGATGAACAATATCCAGAAATATGTTTAGTGTGTAATTCTTTGCCAAATGTCCACCATTTGCCAAGCATTGTATCTGGGAATATTAACAGAGATTTAAAAGATAATATTTAATGCTCTTTGACAATTTATTTCTGTTTATAATAGCACCATTAAAATATTTGCAGAATTTTTAAAAACTTTCTACCATGTATTGGATATCAATTCTCACAATCACTTTATGAATTAAGTGTTATTATTATTTCCCACTTTCAGATGAGGAAACTAAGGCAAAGAAGAATTAATTAACTCCCCCGAATTAATACAGCTAGTTCTTCCAGCACCAGGATTTGGACTGAAGTAGTCTGGCTTTGGAGAAGAGCTCTTAACCAATAAGCTATGTAGTAAAGGTTTTCTGGGTGGTGATGTGAAAGCCTTAGCCATGTTCTGTGGTTTCTGTGAGAAGCATATTTTTATACTGTAATATGGCTCATTCTGTGATTTGGTCAGGAATTTCAAGCAAAACAATCACACATGTGCTAAACCACCCAAAAGAAATATATCAATTCAATAAAAGCTTTTTGTTTGAATTATCCGTTGAACATTATTTGTTTACAAGCCTTCAACAAGTCGTAGCATTCACACAAACATAGTAATTAATTTTAACTTTCCTTTGTGAACCTAAAATAAAAATGGGGTAATTGATATCTTGGTACACAGAAATCTGCTCTACCTGAAAGCACACTGAGCATTTTTCTTTAGTAACTTAAAAGAGTATTTGATAATTCATAAAGAATCCCAAAACTTATGGCCTTCTGTTTGAAAATGTTGTTTTATGAATTGAATTCCCTCTTACATGCTTTATGAATAAATCCCGCATCTTAGATTTTAATGATGTTTGTTTTTATTTGGCCTTAGTCTTTTTGCCCTTACAAGGAGATTTTAAGATTATGAATATGAAGAGTTCTATAGCAGTCTTTCCCTAGAAGTGAAATGACATCCGGCTAAATGGATTCAGTGGTTTAAGAGATGCCTATCAGTCATATACTTTTTTTTATGTCCTAACTTGGACATTGTTCTCAATCAAAATGCTTTATTGTTCTACAATATTTTGCCATCATTTTTCTGAAAGTATTGTAAAGTCTTTCTCTTTTCACTGTAAGTGTTTAATAGTTCATTTTATGTTTATCAAATATTTATGAAGAGTCTACTATGTGCCAGTACTGTTTATGAGTTGGCAATATGAAAGTAAATTACATGTTGCATGATTTCTAAATTGCTTGCATGGCATAAAATATCAATTAATATAAAATAAGGTATGCAATATATACAAATATATATATATGTGTGTATATATGTGCGTGTGTGTGCATATATATACTATGAAGTATATATATATACATATGTATATGTATATAGATATGTGCTATAAACTTCACAACAAAATAAAAACCTATAATCCAACCAAAGAACAGAATATCATCAAAATCATCAAATTTACATGTCCATTCCCTATTCCACTTTCCCCTGCCTCCCTTCAAAAGATAACCACTATTTAAACTTGTTTTTTTTTTTTTATTTCCTTTTTTTCTCTTGATTCTTCTTATCTTCCTTCTCTTTCTTTAAAAGTTTTAAATATAGGCATACATACCTACTTTCACTGTTTTGTAGTATTTTATTCTTTAAAAGGATGCATATTTATCCACCTCCTATGAAAGAAACTTTGAGATATTTTCAGATTTTGCTATTGTGAACAATATTGCAATGAACATTCTTGGGTAGGTTTCTTAATGCATCTTTTAGAATTTCTTACCTATATGCCACAGTAAAATTGCTACAGATAATGGGAAGATACACAATTTTAAGAGTGTGACAAGTTGTTTCCAATATGATACCAAATTTTAGTGTCATCAACCTTGCATAAAAGTCCCCAGTCAATGTTTGAAACTCTCAGATACCTTAAATTTTGTACAAATTTAGTGTTTACTAAATAATATTATAATATGGATGTTTTACAATTTCAGTGGTTTCTAACAAAGTTTAATACCTTTTATATGTATATGGATAGTTATTTCCTCTTCTATGAAGTGCTAGTTCATTTCATTGACTCACTTCTTTTTTATTTACTATTTTAACATAACATTAAAGCTTTGAATCTATGAAGAAGTAATTTTGATGTATGGTGTGAGTTAGGAAGTGCCATTTCCATTATTTTTTAATGGATATACAATTGGTCTGGCACCATTTGTTTCCTGGTTGATCCACTCCCAAGTGTTCTTCAAAGCCATCTTTCTTATATGTCAAATGTAAAACTGCTTCTGATATCTCTATTCCATTCCACTGGTAATTCTCCATTCCTGTGCCAATAGGTCATGGACTTAATTAGCTCTATAACTTGTTCTTATTTTTCTTTTTCAGGAGTACTTGTATTATCATTAGCCATCAAATAATTTTTAAAAATTACATTACATTTATTCATCAGTTTGGAGAGAACGATATTTTTACAGTATGAAATCTTGTTAGATATGAAGACATTTTCTATATCTTAAAGTTTCATATTTTTATATTTATGAAGGTTTTGCTGTTTTTATTTCTAGTTGCTCTCCTATGATTTCTTCTTAAATCAGTTTTGCTAAGTGATATTTTATAGAATTACAGTCTCTAATAAATCAAACATTTTATATATACATTTTAAATATTTTTAAAACTTTGCTAATTTTAATTGTTTGAACTATCAATATTTGTGAGATGTGTGTTAAAATTTCCCACTGCAGTGTATCTTTACAAATTTTTCTCTGGAATTTCAATACAGTTTTGTTCTATATATTTTGAGACTTTATTATTTAGTACATTCCAGATATTCTGTAAATTGAACTTTCAATTTTCAGTAATTGTATTTAGTATTTGAGGTTGCTTAATAAAGAGGCAGTTAATATATTTATTATGGGCGTATTATTTAGCCAATGATATCTGAATATATTGTTTGTTCAGAATTAACATATAGCTTGGCATAATAGTTTTTTTTTTTTTTCATTTAATTGCACTAAATCTTTATATTTAATTTTCCCCAAATGTGGTCATTTGCTCTATCTCATAGTAGAAATACTTATCAAATAATAAAAATTAAAATCCTTTCCAATCTACAGAACAAACTTTTAAAAATCTATTTTGAATTCACTATTCATTTATTTAATATTTTAAGCCCCAGCGTCAAGTGATCATGTTACTTAGTCCATGTCATGCAGTTGTCATTGGTTCCTACTTGAATCCTAATATTCCCTCTCATCTCTCAATCCCGGTTTTATCAACCTCCCTCAACAGGTACCAACATTAGTGAAGTTTGTCTATGTTTCTCAATTGTTTGTTTTCGCACCTATGTATTCCAGAACAAATAATAAATGCCTTGTGTCTATGGCATTTTAATAACTCATTAATGTCATAGATATTTGTTTTCACATTTTGAGTTGACATTCTTTTTTGTATTTAGTCATGTGTTATTCATATAGTTCATTGCTTTTGACTGCTATGCATTGAGTGCATATTGCAGATTCACAATCCATTAAATTTAATTCATCTCAGTAATGTTTAGGCCATCTCTAATTCTTTGCTTTCACAAACAGTACTCAGCTTGTCTCCTTGAGGCATATCTCCTTGAGGACTAGCATGAACAATTATCTGGGCTACATTTTCAGAGTATAATTGCTGGATCACAAACATTTAATTTTACTATGTGCTACTATATTATTATTAAAATGGCTGCACCAACAATGCTTCAAAATGCATACACATATTTGAGACTGTGGGGGAACACAGAGAGAGAAAAGAGAGCTAGCTGATAAAAATATGGGAATATATCTATGCAAAATATGACTGGGACTTTTTTTGGAGTTACATTGAATTTACACATAATTTTAAGGAGAATTAATGTCTTCCAATTCATAGGAAACTTTTCCATGATAAAAAAACTTTTCCGTGATAAAACTTTTCCTATATTCAGATCTTTTATTATCTTTTAATACAGTTTTAAAACACTCTCCATGCCATTGTTGGCATTCTTTGATAATTGCTAAACATCAAATACTTAATAGACTTATTTTCAGCCATTGAAATACTTCTGCTTTTTCTGTTACTTTTCTAGTTGATTATTGCTAATGTAAAAGAAAATCTCTGTTGCAAATGTTGAATGTGTTTTTGTTAACTTTATTATTATAATATTAATTTTAACATTTTGTTGGTTTTCCTGGGTTTCCAATGAAACTGACAATATCATTTACAAAAAATCCATGTAAATGACATATACAATAGATACAAATAAGGTAATTGTTTAGACAGTTTATAAGAGTGAGTTGATGATCATCAATACCAAAGAAGAATTTTGAAAAAAAAGAGTAAAATACAACAATAAATGTAATATAGTAAACATCAGAGTTGAGTCGGGACTTTGCATTTCATAATGTCAACATTACTCTAACACTGGGCATTTGTCTTTGTACAGTCTTTCTTATTCATGTCATGACAAAAATAAATATCTCCACTCCTCCAGTGAATTTTTGCACTGGTTGTTTACTGATCCAGTTTATGAACAGGCCTTGATATAAAATACATTAGTGAACAGTGATGATGAAAAGGCTCTTTGGTGAAAATGCAATTACATATGTGCAAAAAATTAAACGATAAAATATTGTCATTTTTTAGCACACTTGCAAACACTTATAAAGCCTAATTCCATTTAAACAATTCCCACAAAACATGTTCAATCTGGCATTGCCTTCTTAGAACTTGCTTTGTGAGCATTGATTAATCCATTTTTAAGATAATGTTGGACATGGATAAGTTATCCTTAGAAACATCTCCTGCAAAATGAAGTTTTACTCTTATTTGCAAAAATAAAAGAAGTTATGTAGGTGATATATGCTTGAATCTTCCCATTGAAAAATATGTTAGTCTAAGAAAATTCTTTATCAAGAAAACATGTTTTTAACAAAATGAAAATGATAATTTTTAACAATTAGAGGTTCATGAAAAATAGTCAAATGACTAACTTCTTTCTATGCATATGATACTATTAATGGTAAGACTGCATCACCTAAATAAAATTGAATATGAAAAATGATCATGCTTGAAATACATGCAAGGTGCCCAGAAATATACCCTAAGTTAAAAAAAAAAAAAAGATTATTTCACTATGCTGAATTTTCAATTTAAAGTTTTCAGCTAAATACTAGATATAATATTTTAATCATAATATCATGTTGATGCCATAAAGATTTTTTGAATAAATTTTAAGTCATTAGACTTTGCTTGCAATAAAGATATGTAAGCAGTTTCTAGCAATCATATTAATTTAAATTAACTGATCTTACCAACACTCAGCCATTAATTTATTCAATAAATATTAACATGAGCACCTATACCTGGTCACTGCCCTGAGCAAAGGAGACACAATTTAAGAAAAGATTGACAAAGTCTCAAATGGTGATGACAATCTAGTGGTAGAGATATATAATAAAATAATTATTAACTTTGTAAGTGGCTAAATAAGAAATCTCAGTAAAATACGATGGATAATATGAGAAAAAAATACAGTGTGCAATGGAAGCACGTTCAAGGGACTCCGACTCCAATCTAGGGGAGATGTTTAAGGGAGAGTCATGAGAAGTCTTTAAGGGCATTGACCTATAGACTAAGACATGTTTGATTTCAAGTTAGGTCAGTGAATGGGGAGAAGGAAGAGGAGAAGGCAAACAATATTCTAAGCATACATGAGCACTGCCTGTTGGAAATAAAGCAGTGAGACAGAGCCTGGCACAGCTGTGGAGCTGAAATAAGTCCCAATGACTGTAGCTTGGCAGGAGTAAGAAAATCGCCTAGAAAGTAGTTTGAGGAGGAAGCTACTAGTCAGGTGCTGAAAGTCTCATAAATCCTGTGAGTTCACTAGCAATCTTGGCACCCTAAGGCATCTGAAACATATTTTAATTTCAAGGTCATGCTAGCAGCATAAGGCAGGGAATCTGAGAAAGAGAAAATTTTAATAATGACGGACAAGAAGGCACAGTCAATGGAACTCTATGATCAATTAGGTATAGAGGGGTGAGGTAGTGGGAAAAGTCAAAAATAGCCCTCAGATTCCCGGTCTCAGAAAGGGGAGAAATATGATACCATTCACTACAATTAGGAATTAAGAGAAGAAGAAATGAGAAAAGTTTCAGGTTGGAAGTCACATTTGATGTATCTGGAAGACACTGATGTATAGATTTCCACTAAAAAGTGGCAAGCTAGAACATAGGAGAGACAGCTGAGCAGAAAATAGGACTTTGGGAGTTATCCATTAGACTTTGATAGTTGAAGGTGTGTAGGAAGTTGAGATATCTCAGAGACTAGGATAAGAATGAGACTAGGGAAGGCTAGAAAGTATTGAAAAGTGTCTTAAAATGTAGTATTAAGACCTCCAGACTGGACGCAGTGGCTCACGCCTGTAATCCCAGCACTTTGGGAGACCAAGACGGGCAGATCACGAGGTCAGCAGATCGAGACCATCCTGGCTAACACGGTGAAACCCCGTCTCTACTGAAAAATTAGCCGGGGTGGTGGCGGGTGCCTGTAGTCCCAGCTACTCGGGAGGCTGAGGCAGGAGAATGGCATGAACCCGGGAGGTGGAGCTTGCAGTGAGCCGAGATTGCGCCACTGCGCTCCAGCCTGGGAGACAGTGAGACTCCATCTCAAATAATAATAATAATAATAATAATAATAATAATAATAATAAAATAAAGAACTCCAGATCTTACCAAATGGTAACATTTCTTAAGAAATAGTAGGTTTTATTAAAATTAACTTGTCAATATAAAAAGAAGAGAGTAATGCATGAGTATGATAGCCAAGTATATTTCAACCCTTAAAACCTTCGTATCTATTGAAAAGACCATCCAAAGTGTTATGTAAGTGACCCATGATTTGACTTTTGTTTCAAGATCTTTAAAAAAATCATTGAGAAGTCTTCCTATTGTGTGTGTTTATTTCCAAACAAAAACAATTTAACATGCAGAGTAGTTTCCTTCAGATTTTTGCTAAATATATATTTGAGTAAGGGTCTCACTCTGTCCCTCAGGGTGCTGGAATGCAGTGATGCCTTCATGGATCAGCGTAGCCTCAACCTCCTGGGCTCAAGCAGTCCTCCCACCTCAGCCTCCAGGGTAGCTGGGACAACAGGCTCAGGCCACCAACCTGGCTTTTTTTTTTTTTTTTACTTTTTTGTAAAGATGGGGTCTTGCTAAATTGCCCAGGCTGGTCTTGAACTTCTGGCCTCAAGTGATCCTCTTTCCTCAGTCTTCCAAATTGTCAGGATTATAGGCATGAGCCACCACACCCAGCCATATTAAATACATTTGCTTTGATTTTTTTCAATTTTAAGTCTGCCAAACAAAGCATGCTTTTTTCTTAGTCCGTTTTCACACTGTTATAAAGAACTACCTGAGACTGAGTAATTTATGAAGAAAAAAAGCTTAATTGACTCACAGATCTGCATGACTGGGCAGGCCTGAGGAAACTTAACAATCATGGTAGAAGGTGAAGGGGAAGCAAGGACCTTCTTCACCTGACAGCAGGAGTCAGAAGAGTGAAGAGCAAAGGGGAAGAGCCCCTTATAAAACCATCAGATCTCATAAGAACTCACTCACTATCACAAGAACAGCATGAGAGAAACCACCACCATGATCTAATCACCTCCCACCAGGTCCCTCCCTTGACATGTGGGGATTGTAATTCCCGATGTGATTTGGGTGGGCACACAGAGTCAAACGATATGAGTTTTTAAATACAAAAGACCACATTAAAATTGGAGATTAAGCCTAGTTTATTCTTTTATAGTTCTTTATTAAAATAAATTATTAAATAATTATAGTCAATTGGTAGAAGCCTAGTTTATAAGTGCAAAACTAAGAAAAAAATCCTATGGTTTAAAGAAAGAAAGAATTCAGGCATATAGTTTGGGAACGAACTTTAGTCAGAAAACTGACCCTCTGAGATACACTGTAACACAAATCTACATGCCTGAAGACAATGTATTAGTTTATAATAAACATTCCTAGCAATAACCCAGCTAAAAATCACTAGGGACAAGCTACTTTTGAACATCCTAAAGCTCTCTTTACAGCTTAAGAATGAAGTCAACCTAATTTGTAAGCAATTAAAATCTGTAAACCTGTGCATTTTAATCTTTCCTTAAAGCAGGTAGAAATGAAAGTATGCACATATAATGTTGAGCAGCTTTGAAGAAATGGACATATAGAGTGGAAAAGTAAGAGAGGCCAAGAATTAAAGTAACTATGTGCCTGATAAGACAATTATTATTTACAATATTATTAAATATCTTCAAGAAACAGTATATTGTTTTGTGTAATTTTCATTATCTTGTGTATTTTTATCTGTCAATCGTGTTTTATTCTATCTGGGGTTAAGTTATAATTAATTTTCTGATCCTCTCCTCAGGAACTTTCTCCATTAATTTAAATGCTTAATATTTTGTCAACATGGAACAATAGTTGCTCAACAAATGTAAATTTACTCACTCTTTTCCTTCCTGTTTAATTATGCAAATAATTAAAAGATATTAAAGACTTAACAGACAATGCAAGCCTGAAAGTTTAAGTCATGAAATTTTGATTCTTTGTTGTAATAAAAAGAATAAACTACTAAAAGATAAGCTGAGTGAAAGGAAGAACACTATGCCTCTGAGAAAGCATTGTGAGCTTTGACGTGAACCTGAGGACAAAATGTTTCGGGCACTTTCCAATCCCAGAGAGCTATTGTCCACCTATGATTAAGACTCTCAGAGACAGACCATATTTATATTCCTAATTAATGCCTTTTATGTTTTCCTTCTTAGCTGTCTGTGCAGCAAAACTTTGGGGATTCCTCTGCTTCTTGTCAGAAATGACGAAGGAAGTCAAATTTGGCATGCTCTGAAAGTAACACAAAGATTAACTTCATGGGGAACACGTTGCCAACCAAGTAAGAAGCTTTAAGGGAAACTTTGTCCTGATACTGACTCTACCAATGCTTTCCACTGTTCCTGTCTCGCAGAGCACAGAATCTGCACCGCTGGTCTAAATAAGGAGCAGATAAAGGGGGAACCCAACAGCCTAACAAGACATCCATCTCACAAACCAGGGGATATATTCAGTGTGTGTAGTCTTATATAACTTATTAACATATGTTCTGTCTTCTGGCTACCCAGAAAGGAATTATCAAAAAGACAGTATATATTCCATGCTTAGTGAATATAAATACATTATTAGCTTGAAGTTTAAATCATATTTTTTAAATATAGCATGGTTTAGTGGATTATTTTGTTGTGTTATGGGCTATAACTAAAATTACAAATTTAATGTCTTTATGTCAAAACACTGTTAAAATATTTCCCTGATAGTTATAAGGAAACCTCCTAGAAATGCAATATCAATAAGTGAGAAGAAGTGCTTTGTCACTATAATTTGGCCATAGTAACTCACATTTTAGGAGGATCATGACACCATGCTTCTTCCCTATGTCACACACTGCCGTAACTTCCAAATTTAAGTACTAACAGCTTTTTTTCACTGCTGAAAAATGCAGGAATTATCCTGCTATATTATAAAAATTTAGACCATGTCATATAAAAATAAACTAAAAAATAAAAACCACAAAAGGTCTGATTGACACCTATAGGGAGATCTAGCATGAAAATAAATTGTGTCTTTTCCAACCATTTTATTTATTCTGTGTTTCTGCAATAAGTCAATATTGTGTTCAATTAGAAATAGGACATAAGCTTTTATTAAACACTTTCAGGAAGCATGATATTGAAATAACATTTCATCTATGTGAATGTGATATTTCTTCAACTTTATTTAGAGGTGTTCAGTGCATGACAAAGAGGGATAAAAAATTGTCTCCACGTGACAGAAAATGTCTCCCTGAACCTATAAGAGCTGACCTTTCATTTCCAAGTTTGTCTTTGCTTATTTGCGGAAGAAACAGTTCTGTTGAGAAATGGAAGCTGGTTCTTTCACTTAGGACTTGATACTCATAACATTCAAAAGGCTTAGAGACTTTCGATCAATAAACAAGATCACTCAGATTCATAAGCTGATAGAAAAAGATACATTTAAACATTTTTAGAATTAAGTATTTTATCAATTCTATTAAACATTCAACTATCTCTCATATACAAAAATTCAAAGGCACAAACAAAAACGCAAAAATTTAGGATAATTATAAATTGGATATTAATAGATTTCAGATCAAACATACACATTCAAATTTTAATATACAGTAAACACTTAATATTTTACTTATAGAAATGGTGGTCTATGAATATTTCTTTCCTTCCTCTCTATTTTTTAAATTTGGCTATTTTATAAAATTCATAGTTATTTCTAATTTTATGTTTAGAATAATTAAATATTTTAATATGCTGTACTTACTAACAGTAGTTGTTCTTATTCTGAGTTTCTCTGGTTGTTACAGATTTTGTTTCCAGTGACGTATTAGTAAACCTTAGTCCTTTATGATAAAACTGATTAATTAATTCTTGTAATTGAAATTTTTAAAAAGTGGACTTATTTGAATGATCAATTCTCTCTATGCTTTGAATACTATGCTTTGTATTTTTAAAGACCTTACTCAGTAACCCATAGAAAATTACACTAGATCATTACTTCTTATAGCAATTTATCGAATTTGGAAAATATAGAATTTTAAAATAGAAAAACGGAAGATATAATTCCAGCCCTGTTACTTAGCAGTAATATTCCATCAGAAAATGCTCCTGACTTGTGTAAACCTCAGTTTTCTCATTTATAAAAGGGATGTAGAAGATAAAGTGGCAATGAGTCTGTCTTCCCAGTATTAACTCTGCTGGTTACTAAGTATAGCCAACATGCTCTGGGAGATGAGGTTGACTCAGCTATCAGTTTGAAGGATTATATTAGTAATTCCAGTTAGACTTACTGCTTCTGATAACCTCATCCTAATTCGCTGTGACTCCCTCTTAACACAGAGAATGGGTCAGGTGATTCAATCCAGACCAAATAGACAAAAGGGGAATTTTTCTGGAAGGTCTGGGCCAAACAACATTAACAACAAAAGATAAGAACCAGCTTTCTCTCTGCATTCTTCTTTCTTCATCTGCCTTCTTGATGCTTGTAGCATGCTGCAGATGCAAAGCAACAAAAAGTGCTGCAGTCATTTTGTCACCATGAAGTACCAGCCTTAGGGTAACAATACTACCATAACAGGCAGAGCAGAGAGACAAAAAGAAACTGGATCTTTGAAGTCATGACTGAGTCACAAAATCAAACTGACCAACTCTAGACTCTCCTGTTACATATGTCAATAAATCCCCAATATTTTAAAATTGCACTTAAAGTGTTTGTTTTTTCTGTTGTTATTGTTTTGCCAATTATTTTCTACTTTCATCAGCAGGGTAATAACTGCCAAAAAGATACAGTTTAAACCAATGATGTATTTTATTCATTTTCCAAATTTTATACAGCCAACATGTTTCATTTTCTAGCATCAAAAAAGAAAAAAGAAAAGTCTTTTTGTATGCTTCTCATTGTATATGCCCTTCCAAATGTTCTCTTCCCTCTCTGTCACCTGTTTCTATGCCTTAAAAGATGCACTTTTGTGGATTATATCAAAATGTGTCCCATGCCCACTGGCTTCTGCTGAGATCTGGAAGGCCAGCAGGAGATTGAAAGCAAGAGGAGGATGAGGTTATGTTTGCCTTGGCATCCTGCCTAAGCACTGGCATTGAGCTGAATGTGCCCCTCCACTCATGGCCACTGCATCTCCCAAGGCTGCTTAGTTTCTGTGGCTGTCTTCTTCAGGGTCTGAGAAGCTCCACCCTTGCCTTTCCCTGTTGGCCTAAGAGTGGTAAGAGCATGGTGACATTGCACTGGGTTACTGTGCTTCTTGTGTTTTACAAAGTTCACATATTTGTAAATAATTCCTTGGCAAATATTCTTAAACGATCCTAGTGTGAGTGTACCGTCTACTTCAGGTTAGAACTCTAACTGAGAGAATGTATGATTAAAATCGGATAAAATAGTATTAACTGAATTATTCTGTGGCCTGGTCTACATAAGTGCTAAATGTTATTTAGAGTAGAGGTCATTTACTCATTGTGTAATTGATAAACCTTTCAAAGCACATGCACCGGGATGGAAAATGTTAATTGGGTGGCTTCAGAGAGAGTTTCCACTAGCTATTACTAAAAAGATTTTTCAAGAAATTTTGTAAACTGTTATTAAGAAATTTGGTAACATGCTTTGTGTAATAATGAAGTTCTTTCATTAAAAGCATAAGCTATTATGATGCACAATGAACTATCACCATATTAGGTTTATTTGATGTCTCTTTATTAAGTTATTAAGTTTTAAGGTCCTACTCAGCTGTTCTCAAGTCTAATATATACCACAATTGATCATTTAGTTACTAAGTGTTCAATAACAATGGAACATTTTTACTGTGCTACACATTATTTGAATAACTAGGCCATTGTGGAATAGTTCTTGGACATAAGCAGCTTTATACCAAGGCACTCAAAGATGCAAAAGGAGTTATCTCATGCTATGAAGATTTCAATAATGACTTTAAATTATAGTAGTTGTGTACAATCCTAATGCATTATGAACAGAAGACCTAAACTGCATTCTACCTTCTAAATAGAGCAATTATGTTCAGTCCCCTAAGGTTCTTGGTACATAAGCCTATTTCGAATGCACATAATATAGTGTGGCAGTCCAGAAATTACGTAAATGCCTAATTCCACTATGGTTTATGAGGGTGTGGGTGGACGGAGAAGATTAGTTTTAAATTTTTATTGTTGTACATTTAAAATGGCTACTTATCACCACTGATCTAAATAGACAGTGACTCCTTGAATATGCACTAAATCTCAGTAAAGGGTTTCTTTTGACTGTCTTATGAATAATCACAAGATACAGTTAGATACTTCTGTTTCTGATTTAATAGATTGTATATACTTACATATACTAATTGTATGCTATTAGAAATGTGATTTATCACTCGTCCAAAATTTACAAACTCCAGAGAGTAAGGCACTAGAATGTAGTTTTTATTTATATCTAGTAAGCATCAAACTTGTAACTCTGATTCTTATCCAAAGTTTTTTTAAAAAAATTGTAACTAAAGCAACATAATCAGCATGTGATGACAAAGGTGTGATAAAGGAGAATAAAGAGGAAAGGAAAGGAAAAATACTTAATTTATTATAATCTGAACTATTAGAGGAAATTTGTGGATGAAAAAATAGAAGAAAAACATAGTCTACTTCTAATAGTACCTGATAAACCTTCACTCCTATCCCTGAAATAATTTATTTCTTTTTCTTTTTCTTCATACCCCCTCTACCTCATCAGATTTGTCAAGAATTCCAAAACTGAAACAGTATGATATAATAGTGGTCATTTCTGTGAGGAGTCAAAAACAGTGATGAGTGGTCTGGCTCCTCTTTTGTGTGCACAGTTACAAGTAAGTTATATTTATTGTGTAATTGAATTTTCCTTAAATAATAGTTATGAACTGACTCAGACATGTTAAGTTACTTAGTAAAGGGTTTGACCTCATATGAAAGCTCAAAAATCATTAATTTCATTAATTCTCAAAAGGCACTTTAAAGATCATTGAATTGAATTATGTAATTTTTACAAAGCAATTAAGAACTGGGAAGTTCTTAAGTTCTTAAGAAGTTGTGTCTTTTTTCCTCAAATTCTGCATATAATGTATTTCAATCAATTTTTTTTTAAATTAAGCTTTGTGTTATACAAAACAGTTAGTCTTTTAATAACTAATAATGTGATTTATGTATACTAAGTCTATAATTAAATTAAATTAACATCTTTACATTCTACAAGAAAAAACTATTCACTCAATGGTGTTAAATATTTTATGCATGCTTCTGAAATGAATTTTAATACAGAAAATTTAAAAGATGCATGATATAAAAATTTAGGCATATTTATAAATAGTCTCACTTTTATTTAATGGAAACAAGTACAGCTATCAGTTTAAAGAACTTACTGTTTGCACTTTTCTGTATTTGTATCAGGATGGTATGTAGGCCCATGAAAATACCAGTGATTGACATTCTTTATAGTTTAAATTAAAATTACCTATATTAAATACCAAAAAAGATTAAAAACAGATGTTTGTCAAGTTCAATTTTATGAACTTTTATAAATTTCATTAAATTTCTTTAAACAAATCTGGCGATCACACACTTACTGATTATATATAATTGCATTTTGCTTAATAGTAGCTTTTTCCTAAGAAACTTGGGAAATGGATTATAAAACTTCACCACAGTGATTAAAAATATATGCAGAGGCTGGGTGTGGTGGCTCACGCCTGTAATCTCAGCACTTTGGGAGGTCGGGGGGGGGATGATCACTAGGTCAAGAGATCGAGACCATCCTGGCCAACATGGTGAAGCCCCATCTCTACTAAAAATATATAAATTAGCTGGGCATGGTGGCCAGCACCTGTAGTCCCAGGTACTCGGGAGGCTGAGGCAGGAGAATCACTGGGACCCAGGAGTGAGCCAAGACCATGCCACTGCACTTTAGCCTGGTGACAGAGAGAGACTCTGTCTCAAAAAAAAAAAAATTATATATATATATATATGCAGAAATGTTAAAATGTATCAATAATCACAAATATAATATGTTAGAATCTTAACTGTTGATTTAAGCTTTGGGTTTCTGTTTAGAATCCTAACTGATGGTATGTGTGATTCAAATTGTATAAAATAGACTTAACTGAAGTTTTTGTGTGGCCTGTCCTGAATTTCCTACCTGAATTTATTTTTAATTTTCAATGATTTTAGCGAAGCCTTTAAAACCTTACAAAGCAAGAATATAAAAAAGTTTGCCGTTACTTTTTATTTAACTCATGAAATTTTCTAAGCCTGGAATTATCTCCACTTTATTAATTATTGTGATGAAGGCAGAAGAAATGTTTTTCTCTACCTTGTCTTACTTGCTCACTATAAGGTGCCTTACATTCAGGCTGAAATCAGTGGATACTTTATTTAAATTTGTGGTCATGAGTATATAAGTAAATATTATTGATAGAGACAGGAGATAGCCAAGTGTCCCTGGCAAAACTCAGCATTTAAGCCTAAAACAGCCTGAAGCCTGAAAAATTGGACTGCTGGTCCTAGATGAAACCCACCCTTTGCCAGCTGATTGTCTCTGAATACTGCATACTGGGAGGATGGAAGGAAGACTGAGGAATTTTGTGCCATTTGCAGGGGTGAGGAGCCTGGCCTCTTCGTTTCCTGGATAGTGACCTGGGATTCGATCTGTCAGGTGGGAGACCTACTAGCAGAACTGTCTCTAGCTTTGCTGAGTTCCTCTTTCCTTTCTTCCTTTTTACCCAATAAACCCTACCCAAGTCACCCTACATGCATCGATTTGCCTAAATTTTCCTGGTCGTGTGACAACAACCTGTTTTTCTGCACGACATTTTTGTTGCCCAATGTGGGGCCTTGGAAAGGGTGCATGAAATGTGGACCCCAAACCTCTCACTCTCATTTTTGAGCCTTTGGTCATACAGCATTTTTCTTCTCTTCTGGGGGGACAGTAATGGCATCTATCTATTCTTTTAAAATATGGAAGGTGGTCAACACACACCCCGATGGCCACAGGCATGTGTGCAGGAGAGCTGAGAGAGCGGCAACTCCCTGCCCCACTTCCTTCCTGGTGGGGGCACATGCCTGTGTCTGCTGTATGTGTGTGTGGTGTCCCGCCTGCTGTATGTGTGTGTGGTGTCCTGCAGCCATGCAGAACAGCCACTGCCCAGGCCCCAAGGCAGCCTCGGGGGCCCAGGCCCTGTGCAACTGGCTGACCAGACTTTCACTTGGTCTGAGCCAGGCGAAAAGGAATCCATTTGTATAAGAATAAGACCTTCTTCCTCTAGGCATCTTTCCAACCCTGCATTGTAACTTTTTTTTTTTTTTTCCTTCTCTCTACCTTGTCAGCAGTTAACTCTTAAGCAAGAGCTTTTTTCTTTTTTCTTTTTAGAAGACATTTTACTAGGCCAGGAATGATAAGGATCACTGATTGTATTCTCTGTAAAGTTTTAATTAAGAAAAAGGATTTGTGAGGTTGCTCTTAAGCTGTAACCAATCTGGTGTGCTTTATATGACCTTCTGTATGGTCAGCAGCCAACTGCTGCAGGCCACTGTCTTGTGTTCTGCCCTTGGGAGCATGACCTGTAGCCACGTGGCAATGTTTTATTCTAGCCTGCACCATTTTACAATGGCACCTGGGTTCAATCCTGACTTAGAGAATGAATACTTTCGAGGTGATATCTGTGTGACTTGGGCCATTTGCTGATTTTCTTCCCCTCCGTGAATAACTTCTAGCCTTTTCTTAAATCTTCCTTTCTCCAGGTTACTTTTAAAGGTTCTAAATTTTGTAAGAACTGCTTACCCCCTTAGAAAATACCTCATACACTTGTAGTTAAATCATAACCTTAATTGAGGCTTGTTGGTTTCACTTGTGAGGTTACTTTTAGTAAGATTTAAAAGCCAGCAATATTGGCCACTGGGTGTGGCTAAAGTCGGGTAACAGCAAATTTAAAAGGATTTTCTTAAAGAGTGCTCAGCTTAACTAAAAGTGGATATCCAAGTTATAGGTATATTTAAAAGGCCTTTATGTTTTTCTCTTCTGAGATTTTGTTTTCCTGGAAGTTTTTTTTCTCAGTCAACTGAATTCTTTTTCTCCATTTTGTCTTACCCATTCTTAATGCATGCATGAGAGGCCAATAATCAAATTAAGAAATTGGCAAATGAAAAGTCTTATGACTGCTGTGTTTTCTTCTGCCTGTCTGTGTAGTTATACATGTGTTGTATGTGATGTCTCTAAAAAAGACCTCTAGGCCAGATGTGGTGGCTCACATCTGTAATCCCAGCACTTTGGGGGGCTGAGGTTGGTAGATCACCTGAGGTCAGGAGTTCAAGACCACCCTGGCCAACAGGGAAAAACCCCATCTCTACTAAAAATATAAAAATTAGCTAGGCATGCTGGTGAGCACCTGTAATCCCAGCTACTCAGAAGACTGAGGTAGGCGATTCACTGGAACTCAGGAGGCAGAGGTTGCAGCGAGCTCAGATCATGCCACTGCCCTCCAGCCTGGATGACAGAGTGAGACTCTGCCTCAGAAAAAAAAAAAATAATAATAATAATTAATTGGCCCAAAGAAAAATAACTGCTTGAATCAAATGTTGTTAAAGGAAAGATAAAAGCTGTGGTACCTTTTAGTTCATTGGACTTTAATCTTTGAGAAATAAAAGCAGCCTTAAAGATTATTGGTAAAATGCAGGTGTCATCGAAATGTAAATTTTTGCCTAGGGTTAAATGATTGTTTTGAATTTAATAAGATAAAGCTGAAGGTCTAAATAAATAGTGGAAGGTTTGTAAAAATTAATCTTGCAAAAATTCCATGTGTGAACATATTAACTAAATTCAAAAGGGTATTACATGGTTTTTCTCTCAATTGAGCATTGAAATAAAAGCACAACAAGGCACTCTTCAGGCACTAATCTGCTCTTTAGCAAAATTTATAAATGGTTTTAAAACCATGGTTTTAAATGGGTTATAAAACGGTTTTGCTTTTTAAAATTTCTGAGTCATCATTTTGGCAAAATAAAAAACTTATGGTAATCTGGAATTCTATTTCATAACATCAAGTATTATAAACCTCTAACATTTGACAGGCTTCCCAATATCAAACTTAAGTTTCAAAGTTGTCTTTCCTGATGTCTGGCTTTTGGATGCTACAGAAGGCTCCCAGAGTGTCCAAAAGAGAGGTAAACAAGATTATTTGATGTGTTTAGATACATGAGATTGCCAAAATGGTGTTCAATCTTCTTTAGGTTATATTTTGGTAAATAATACTAATATATGTTCCAAAATTATATGGAATTTCTAAAATTCTAATGTCTAAAGTATATGCTATCCATCATAATTAAGGCTTTTATGTTAAGTTATTAAGTTATTGTAAACCATAGAGATAACCAAACAGTTTTTGCAATTGTATTTTTAACTGTAACTACTCTGGACTTTTTGTTCATTACAGACAATTGTCTTGTTTTGATCCTTTTCAAAATATGATTTATAATCAGTTGTAGAACTCTGACAAGTGCTCTCAAATACAGGTTTCTGATAACTTTGGAGATTGTGACATTGGAATAAAGAAAAATGTATAGGACTTATGAAGAGCTTAAATGTTCCCAAATATCAAGCAAAATGAGAGTTAACTAAATGGACTAAACTCATAGAAAACTGAAGTCATCTTTTTGACTCTTGCTTGGAATATTGCTGATCCTTGTTTTGTTTTTCAGAGTCAAGGAAACTTATTTTGAATTATTTATGGCCTTTAATAATTTAGTAATGTATATTCCTATGAAAAAATTTAGAGTATATTTCTCTTCTCTCTGCCTGGTTTCCCCAGAATTTGGAAACTAGTTGTGAGTATTCTTAACTTATGGCAATGTAGTTGTTTGTATCAGTGCAATAAGAATCCATTTACTTTTATAACACAATGCAATTAGAGAAGCTGGTTGTTTTACCAAGGCTTTGACTGGAAGGGTACACTTCCCTTTAAGAAGTCAAACTTGACTTGCAGAGCTCAAAAAAGCCGCTTGGGAAAACTGGCCTCATACCCTTGCATAGGCAGTTCCTAAACAGGGTTCCTGACCTGTAGTAAGTCCCCAGGAGCTTCAAGTTTATCTTGCTACCTTAAGAGAAGATTACCGAACTCACAGGCATTTGAGGGTACTTCCTTGTGGAACAGAGTTCCATCAAAGCCAATCCAAAAGACCTACGTAGAAATAATTATTCTTGCTGTGCTTTATGCAAATAACCAGGCAAAGTATGAGAATAAAGTCTATTTTGCAAACAACTCAGTCTTATTATCGTGTATTTTTTTTTTAACAAAAATGAGGACTGGAGAGAGCAAAATTATGTTTCAAAACTTATAATACATTCATCATTAAATTCTAGACTCATTTTTTTTTTCAAGTTTTTGCCTACATTTTTTTTTTTTTTTTGAGACGGAGTCTCGCTCTGTAGCCCAGGCTGGAGTGCAGTGGCCGGATCTCAGCTCACTGCAAGCTCCGCCTCCCAGGTTCACGCCATTCTCCTGCCTCAGTCTCCCGAGTAGCTGGGACTACAGGTGCCCGCCACCTCGCCCGGCAAGTTTTTTGTATTTTTTAGTAGAGATGGGGTTTCACCGTGTTAGCCAGGATGGTCTCGATCTCCTGACCTCGTGATCCGCCCGTCTCGGCCTCCCAAAGTGCTGGGATTACAGGCTTGAGCCACCGCACCCGGCCTTTGCCTACATTTTAGACTAACCCTGCTTGTTCCTGTGAACCAGCCAGCAATCTCCAGTTGCAGCTCAGAAAGAACAAGAGGGAAGGGTAATGTAAAAATATGGATTGATATTCTAATTCTGAACAATGATCCTGCAAATCCTGCCAGGTGATAGGAATAAATAGGGTGCCCATCACCTGGAGGTTTCTTTTTGGGAAAGTAAAACCAGGAAGCTAATCAAAGCCAAGCCCTATACACCCAAATCTTAGCAAGCATAACTATAGCCACCAGTTATCTGAGCATGTCACAAGACATCCTTTTCTCTCCCTTGTTGCAGGAGGACTGAATTCCACAGCTTCATCTTAGCATTCGGTTTATGATAAGGAGTCCATGCAACCTGCCTGAGACAAATTTTTATCCCAAACTCAATTCCAAGCTTCAAGTCAAAGCCCTAGGAAAGATAACTAGATCTGAGTGATTCAGAGGCTGATGAAAACTAAAGTTAAAAGGCACAGCACAAATGAGCATGACTGATTCCTGCTGATTAAGTTAAGTTGTCTGTTTCATGGGTAAAGATTTCATTAGTATCCATAGCATAAATGGGGTCTAGAGGAGCAAGGGAGATGGGGTCTACAGTCTAGGGAAGCAGGGTGTCTACTGACAGCAGGAGAGGTAGGGCATACAAGGGTAAGAATGGATACTGTCACTCTCTAGGCTCCCTTGTTAACATGGGTAAAAGCTTTGACACCCACGGGTGGCATCCTATTGTGGTCGCTAGGACTCAGGGATACAAGGATGAAAGAAAAAAAGAGGAACACCTCACCTTCTCTTTTTCACATGCCTTGAGTATTTGCTAGGAAGAGAAAGGAACCAGGGATGCCCGCTCCCCTCTTTCTAGATGAGTAGCCAATCATCTTCTGTGTGTATCCCTTTTGGGTCATCCTGAACCCCTGGGATTCCTTTGAAAAAGTGCCTTCTTTTGTTCCTTTTCCCCCTCTGTCCCCTTGTATTAGTCTGTTTTCACACTGCTGATAAAGACATACTCAAGACTGGCAATTTAAAAAGAAAGAGGTTTAATGGACTCACAGTCCCACGTGTCTGGGAAGGCCTCACAATCATGGCAGAAGGTAAAAGGCATATCTCACATGGCAGCAGAAGGAGAAGAGAATTGTGCAGGGAAACTCCCCATTATAAAACCATCAGATCTCATGAGACATATTCACTATCACGAGAATAACACCGAAAACTCGCCTCCATGATTCAATGACTTCCCACTGGGTCCCTCCTACAACATGTAGGAATTGTGGAAGCTACCATTCAAGATGAGATTTGGGTGGGGACATAGCCAAACCATATCACCAATGTGACTGTATCTGATAAGTAATTATGATAAGTTCACTGATAAGTAATTGTGTCTCTGTACTATGGGACACTCCCCTTGGATGCATCCTTCAAACTGGAAAAAGTTAATTTTCCAAACCTTAAACTGGTTGGCTTAGGATTGGGCCTGGGGTGAGGGAACCCAAAAACCTGGCATGTTGGCAAAAGGGTAAAAGTTTGACTTTGCCAGCCAGGCATTTGGCCTTCCTCTCCCGGTGCAAACTGGAAAAAGGCCTTGTGGTTTTCTAGCTGTCCTTACCCTCCCCCAACTCCTGCCCACCCCCCCGCCGCTTTTTTTTGTTTTAAGACATTCTTTTCTAATAACCTGGTGTGTCTCTTCTCAGCTTCACACCATCAAGCTCCAAAGGGTCATGCAACCCGAGCCTCAGACGATGGCCCCTTTTCCAGCGAACCCTTAGATTGGCCCCTTAGGTAGATCTGACTGCTGTTTTCCCAAAACAGCGCCCCCTGTCAGCAAGAAGCAGTTAAAATCGGTCTTCATCCTTATCCTTACCTTTAATCTAAAGGCAGTTAGATGTACTTCTTCAGAGCAAGGAATGATAGAGACAGGAAACAGCCAACGGTCCCCGGCAAAACCCTGCTTCAAGCCTAAAACAGACTGAAGGGTGAAAAACCAGACTGCTGGTCATAGATGAAGCCAGCCCTTTCCCTGCTGAAACAATGCCTACCTGTGCACTGGGAGGACAGGGAGTTTGTGCCCTTTGCCGTGGGGAGGAGCCTGGTCTCTTCAATTCCTCAGTGTTGACCTGGGATGCAATCGTGAAGTGGGAGACCTGCTAGCAGGACTTTGGTTTGCTTGAAACCAAACATTATGCTTGAGCATTTGAGGAAAGAATGGTACTGAAATTTTGCCATGCAGGATGTAATGCAACATCTTTCAAAAAATCTTTGAGCAGTCTATAGTCACCTCTCCCACACTCTCTCAAAAATGTCTTCTAAAAATAATCATTCTCTCTAGGTTTTTCAACATACACTGAAACTACCTGTAGTTGCATGATCCTTTCATTATTAGATACTATTTCAGAATATCCTTCTTTGTCTTTACCGCCTTGAAATTGCAATTCATTGATTATTTCTCAGCACTCTAGAAACTAGATAGAACAAGACAAATTATTCTGTCTCTATTTTCAGCCTAACAACTTTCAACCTCCTTCAACATATTTCGAATTGTACTTTTCTGAGTCCCTGGATCATTCTGGGTTACCTACTTTGGAAAAGAGTTTCACGTCAACCTTTGATTTAAAATATGCTACTCCAAAGCATACACAGGCATGACCTGATCTTACCAGAGTGCAATCATCACTTTGTTCTGGAAAACATTTGGTTATGTACAACAAATATTATTACAGTCTGAAAAGTGGCAAGTTCTATATGAGGCACTGAGGGAAGGAAAATAAGAGTTTGGAAATAAGAGTTTGGAAATAAGAGTTTGGAAAATAAGAGTTTGGACTACAGCGGGCTCCTGTAGTCCTAGCTACTTGGGAGGCTGAGGCAGGTGAATGGCATGAACCCAGGAGGCTGAGCTTGCAGTGAGCCGAGATCGCACCACTGCACTCCCACCTGGGCGACAGAGTGAGAATCCATCTCAAAAACATAAAAAATAAAAATAAATAATAAATAGATAATCATTAGCATTGTGTTTCTTTGTAGGTCATATACCAGAAGAACTGCTGCACCCGGCAGAAGGAAACAATGACATGGGACTGCAACCAGTTCCTGCTCCTGACTAAATGTATGGGCATGGGCAAGCTGTTTGATCTCTGTGAACCTCCTAATCTTCATTTCTAAAATGGGTGGGGATAATGACACCAAACCGATAGGATTACTTTGAGAATTACAAACAATAATATGTGTTTTCTTAGCTGACAGTGGCATAAGATGAGCATTCAATACATAATAGCTCTTATGATTTATGTATTGTTATGTCTATTACTAATATTAGTAATAATTTTATTTTCTTAAAAATGATTTGTATAGAATAATGTTAGCTTATAGGGAAATATGTAACAGTTGAAATATTACTTTTATTTTAAACAATGTATTCAATCCTCTCAACACGTTGTTGGAACAGTAGGAGAATAACTATCAATTAACCAAGAAGGAAACTTTTGTTAGTGAATGTGTCGATCTTGATATGGAGTCTTAAGATTCCAAACCATATTGTCTAGGCCATTAACTGCTGAGAATGTACTTATCTTGGGGACTTGTTTTATTTGAAATAAAACCATCACCACATTTGTATGCTGCAGACTTACCGTAGTATTTTTCCTTTTAGGATCCCTTCCCAGTTGATCAATTACTTAGAGGTCATAGGAATATTACTCACCCTTAGAAAAGGAAGCCCATACCTTTTAGATGTATTCAACATCTTCACTATTCTTTAGAAAATTCGTAAGGTTCTTTTAATAAAAAAAAAAAACAATTTGAATGCAAAATTGATGAAAGTGAATTTTGGTTTTCTAGAGATATGAATTATTTACCAACGTTTAGAGGTCAAAGATGTTTATTTGTTTGTTTTCTATGTCTTCTAAAAATGACAATTTTCACAGGAAAAGGAAGAAGAAGACATATTTAGAAATGTCTCTATATATTGTTGGTTTTATATATATATGTATATGTATATGTATATCAGGTTTCCTTAGTAACAGATCAGTTAAGTTCTGTTAGAGTCACAAGTTTAAAAAAATGCAATTGTGTTCAATATTAGAATTAATCTTGCATTGACACTAAATCAAAACTGGCTACTAGTAAGGATATAGCCTTTTTATTTCATCACTTTTCCAAGGTGCTCTTATGTCTAGTTATTCTAAATATGAAAGATCAAATAAAAATGAGCCATATTCTCTCATTTGGGGATAATGCTCTTGCTATATCTTTAGTTAGTACTTTAAACTTTTACCAAAACTTTGACAAAAGTAAAATATAAGATTTCTCCTTCAGTCTTTCCTGCACATACAAGCCAATGTAATCTTCCAGAGAACTCCTCCTTTGTTGAGAGTTGCTTTCCCACTCTATTCAAAAACCTTCAGAGACTACATATTTCCCACAAAATAAATGTGAAATGCTTTAGTCTCACATACAAGGCTTTGACTATCTGCATAAACACTGCTTTCTGTTTTTTATTTCCAACCATGAACTATACATTTTGGACACACTGAATTGGGCTTCATTTTCTGAAAGTACTTTTTACTTTCATATATCTGCTCTTTTGTTTGTGTCATTTCTTCCAGGGGAAATGGAGTCCCTCCTTTCCGTGAATATCCTACCTTGACCTTGCTTGGAATGCTACTATGGATCTTGAAGCGAGTGGTGATGTTTGAAAAGTTGGGCAGTACATCGCTTGGAGAAATTCTGAGTTATTGAGTTATTGTATTTCAGATTGGCAACAAATATGCATTTTCTAGCTTGCCAACAAGATAGTTCAGTCTAGGTTCTCTCGTTTTAAAAGTGACACGTTTTCATCTGAAAGAAGAGATCACTATAAGTAAAATCTAGTGGAAAAATTATGCCTTGTTCTGAGCATGATTTGTCACCATCACATCATCTGTCTCTAATATCTTGCTATATTGATTAACAGATGAAATTTGTCATAAATTTGCTGAAATATTCCACTTTTGCTTTTGAAAAATCCAACACTGAGTGGTTCCAGCAAGAATTAACAATTCTCATTCAGATCTGGAACAAACTTTCTTTAATCTTGCCACTCAGCATCATTATGTCTGTATTTATCAACAGCATTCTTGCCAAGGGAATCATTTCATTTTCATTTTGGTTTAACTCATTAGATCATGATTCAAAACTAAAAGTCTGTGTTAAGAATGAACCATCTAATAAATAGTGAATAGAAGGCCAGATGCTTGGAGGCTCCTTCAGTCACTGGAATGTTAAAGAAGTGTTTCACGGGGCGCATTTTTACATGTTACTCTAAATTCTACCAAGTATTGAAAGCAAAGAATTTTGTGTTTTACTTAATGCTTTTAAGATACCGATTGATTTACAAATAAAAGAATAAGGGTAAAAAATTAAATTGTGTCACAAGACCCCCACAGTTCAAAAATTATCAGTTGGACTACAATGATGCTTCTTTAATCTTCAACATCTGCAAATATTTATCAATGCAATTGGCATATTGCTGTGTCCTACCTAAACACCACACTAATGCCACATAATTATATTATGACATATAATATAAAGAAGTCAAATTAGAGGATTTCCATTTATTCCTAATTATCTTGGGATATGGCTTAGCAATACTAAATTATGATTTTAAATTTTATTGACCTTATGAATATTCTATGAACCATCTGTTGTGTAGGATAACCAATCAGATATTTAGAGCTACAAAGTTAAGCTGAATTTATAAGTGATATACAGAGTGAACTAACTTTGTAATAAAAAATATATTCCAGGGACAAAAATGTTCTGTTTATGTAATACATTTGTGAGAGTGATTTCTCAGGGTCAAAGTAGTTTACTATGTTTTATAAATCTTCAGAAGCCACTAACATTGTATGTTGATAAGAAAAAGCTTATATGTATTCTAGCATTGTGTATACTGAAATGAGATTACCATTTATCATTAAAATGATGCAAGCAGCTTGGAAATTCCTTTTTCCTTTTTGCTTAAAACATTCACATGTATCAAAGCCTACTTCTTTTAACTTTACTACCACAAATTTCTTTCTATAGAGCCTAGCAAATTCTTGCGATATAATAAAGAAAAGAGAGAAGAATCAAATACACGCAATAAAAAATGATAAAGGGGATATCACCACCGACCCCACAGAAATACAAACTACCATCAGAGAATACTATAAACACCTCTACGCAAATAAACTAGAAAATCTAGAAGAAATGGATAATTTCCTGGACACTTACACTCTTCCAAGACTAAACCAGGAAGAAGTTGAATCCCTGAATAGACCAATAGCAGACTCTGAAATTGAGGCAATAATTAATAGCCTACTAACCAAAAAAAGTCCAGGACCAGATGGATTCACAGCTGAATTCTACCAGAGGTACAAGGAGGAGCTGGTACC
Organism: Macaca mulatta; assembly: GCF_049350105.2. NCBI lineage: Eukaryota > Metazoa > Chordata > Mammalia > Primates > Cercopithecidae > Macaca > Macaca mulatta. Next base: position 104,765,692 of record NC_133409.1, read on the forward strand.
ATTCCTTCTGAAACTATTCCAATCAATAGAAAAAGAGGGAATCCTCCCTAACTCATTTTATGAGGCCAATATCATCCTGATACCAAAGCCTGGCAGAGACACACAAAAAAAGAGAATTTTAGACCAATATCCCTGATGAACATCGAAGCAAAAATCCTCAATAAAATACTGGCAAACAGCATTCAGCAGCACATCAAAAAGCTTATCCACCATGATCAAGTGGGCTTCATCCCTGGGATGCAAGGCTGGTTCAACATTCGCAAATCAATAAACATAATCCAGCATATAAACAGAACCAAATACAAGAACCACATGATTATCTCAATAGATGCAGAAAAGGCCTTTGACAAAATTCAACAGCCTTTCATGCTAAAAACGCTCAATAAATTCGGTATTGATGGAACGTACCTCAAAATAATAAGAGTTATTTATGACAGACCCACAGCCAATATCATACTGAATGGGCAAAAACTGGAAAAATTCCCTTTGAAAACTGGCACAAGACAGGGATGCCCTCTCTCACCACTCCTATTCAACATAGTGTTGGAAGTTCTGGCTAGGGCAATCAGGCAAGAGAAAGAAAGAAATGGTATTCAGTTAGGAAAAGAAGAAGTCAAATTGTCCCTCTTTGCAGATGACATGATTATATATTTAGAAAACCCCATTGTCTCAGCCCCAAATCTCCTTAAGCTGATAAGCAACTTCAGCAAAGTCTCAGGATACAAAATCAATGTGCAAAAATCACAAGCATTCTTATACACCAGTAACAGACAAACAGAGAGCCAAATCATAAATGAACTTCCATTCACAATTGCTTCAAAGAGAATAAAATACCTAGGAATCCAACTTACAAGGGATGTAAAGGACCTCTTCAAAGAGAACTACAAACCACTGCTCAGTGAAATCAAAGAGGACACAAACAAATGGAAGAACATACCATGCTCATGGATAGGAAGAATCAATATCGTGAAAATGGCCATACTGCCCAAGGTTATTTATAGATTCAATGCCATCCACATCAAGCTACCAATGAGTTTCTTCACAGAATTGGAAAAAACTGCTTTAAAGTTCATATGGAACCAAAAAAGAGCCCGCATCTCCAAGACAATCCTAAGTCAAAAGAACAAAGCTGGAGGCATCATGCTACCTGACTTCAAACTATACTACAAGGCTACAGTAACCAAAACAGCATGGTACTGGTACCAAAACAGAGATATAGACCAATGGAATAGAACAGAGTCCTCAGAAATAATACCACACATCTACAGCCATCTGATCTTTGACAAACCTGAGAGAAACAAGAAATGGGGAAAGGATTCCCTATTTAATAAATGGTGCTGGGAAAATTGGCTAGCCATAAGTAGAAAGCTGAAACTGGATCCTTTCCTTACTCCTTATACGAAAATTAATTCAAGATGGATTAGAGACTTAAATGTTAGACCTAATAGCATAAAAACCCTAGAGGAAAACCTAGGTAGTACCATTCAGGACATGGGCATGGGCAAAGACTTCATGTCTAAAACACCAAAAGCAACGGCAGCAAAAGCCAAAATTGACAAATGGGATCTCATTAAACTAAAGAGCTTCTGCACAGCAAAAGAAACTACCATCAGAGTGAACAGGCAACCTACAGAATGGGAGAAAATTTTTGCAGTCTACTCATCTGACAAAGGGCTAATATCCAGAACCTACAAAGAACTCAAACAAATTTACAAGAAAAAAACAAACAACCCCATCAAAAAGTGGGCAAAGGATATGAACAGACACTTCTCAAAAGAAGACATTCATACAGCCAACAGACACATGAGAAAATGCTCATCATCACTGGCCATCAGAGAAATGCAAATCAAAACCACAATGAGATACCATCTCACACCAGTTAGAATGGCGATCATTAAAAAATCAGGAAACAACAGGTCCTGGAGAGGATGTGGAGAAATAGGAACACTTTTACACTGTTGGTGGGATTGTAAACTAGTTCAACCATTATGGAAAACAGTACGGTGATTCCTCAAGGATCTAGAACTAGATGTACCATATGACCCAGCCATCCCATTACTGGGTATATACCCAAAGGATTATAAATCATGCTGCTATAAAGACACATGCACACGTATGTTTATTGCGGCACTATTCACAATAGCAAAGACTTGGAATCAACCCAAATGTCCATCAGTGACAGACTGGATTAAGAAAATGTGGCACATATACACCATGGAATACTATGCAACCATAAAAAAGGATGAGTTTGTGCCCTTTGTAGGGACATGGATGCAGCTGGAAACCATCATTCTTAGCAAGCTATCACAAGAACAGAAAACCAAACACCGCATGTTCTCACTCATAGGTGGGAACTGAACAATGAGATCACTTGGACTCGGGAAGAGGAACATCACACACCGGGGCCTATCATGGGGAGGGGGGAGCGGGGAGGGATTGCATTGGGAGTTATACCTGATGTAAATGACGAGTTGATGGGTGCAGCACGCCAACATGGCACAAGTATACATATGTAACAAACCTGCACGTTATGCACATGTACCCTAGAACTTAAAGTATAATAATAAAAAAGAAAAAAGAAAAAAAGAAAAAAAAAAGAAACTACAAAAGAAAAATAAACTAAACAAAGCTAGCAGAAGGAAGGAAATGATAAAGATTTGAACACAGGTGAAAAAAAAAACAATAGAACTTCAGTGGTATTAGCCTTTTGTCTTTTTTGGCTTTTTTTTATTTAATGTAATAATTGTCTTCATAGAGCATTTTTTTAACTGTGGTCTTTTTAATAGTGTTGTTAGCAGGAGTGATATACAAAGTATATAATAAATGGATAAGGCCTGGGAACAAAGCTATCACCCTCGATTCCTTGACTGGACCTCAAAATGCCATGATTAATCAGAATAATTGCTGACACAAAAAAACCAATATGTTTAACCAGATGTGTTCTGGTTGCATATTATCCCTGCTTTGAAGTGAATGCTTTCTACTCTGATTTGGGCCCTAGAAGCACAATAACAATAAAATTAGTTCCCTAATATCGCTTAAAGAGTACAAAGTTCGTGTCTTTTGGAACCCAACTATAAAGGGATCATTCGGTAATTTGTTTTGTTTTGTTTTGTTTTTGTTTTTGTTTTACTTCTGTTTTTTTTATTCATTCTGTGTGTATTCAGGTGGGCTCCTGACTAATTTTCAGGTCTTTTTGCATTATAAGGCTATTATTTACAGTTTTGAAGGCAAGATTTTTCTTTTTTTTCTTTTTTTTTTTTTTTTTTTGAGACGGAGTCTCACGCTGTTGCCCAGGCTGGAGTGCAGGGGCGCGATCTCGGCTCACTGCAAGCTCCGTCTCCTGGGTTCACACCATTCTCCTGCCTCAGCCTCCTGAGTAGCTAGGACTACAGGCGCCCGCCACCGCGCCCGGCTAATTTTTTTGTATTTTTAGTAGAGACGGGGTTTCACTGTGGTCTCGATCTCCTGACCTTGTGATCCGCCCGCCTCGGCCTCCCAAAGTGCTGGGATTACAGGCTTGAGCCACCGCGCCCGGCCAAAGGCAAGATTTTTCATCAGCTTGTACCACATTTATGATCTTCCTTTGTCTTGGCTATGAAGGTACTGTCATGTAGGATGTCATAAAATCAGGGTCTCTGACCCAGCTTTGCTACTAGCAAATGTTGTGCTCTCATGCTGTCAGATTAATTTTGGACTTTAGTTTGTTTGAAAACCTATAATTTCAAATTACTAATCTGTAAATATTCATGTGACAAAATTCATTGATTGAAAATAGGTTTGAAATAAAGATAGATATTTTTAGATGTTATACCCAGACTTTCAGTATGAAAACAGAGCACCTATTTTTTGCGCTATTCTAATGTCAATCACATAGGATAATTTTTTGTCATGGGCTGGAAACTTACGGTGTTAACTAACTTCAGATTTATACGCATCAAATTCCATGCTCAGGAGATTAGTGGGCCTTACATTTGTCTTACCATTTAGATATTAACTTTTAAATCCCATCAGACAGTAAAAGGTGGTTGCATAGTCAAAGACACAAGATATGGTTTGGCTTTGTGTCCGCACCTGAATCTCATCTTGAATTGTAATCCCCACAGGTGAAGGGAAGGACCTGATAGGAGGTGATTGGATTATGGGGCGGTTTCCCCTATGCTGTTCTCATAATAGTGAGTGAGTTCTCACAAGATCTGATGGTTTTGTAAGGGGCTCTTCCAACTTCACTCACTCTCGCTTGCTCCTGCCACCTTGTGAAGAATGTGCCCGCTTCCCCTTCCTCCATGATTATAAGTTTCCTGAGACCATCCCAGCCATGCAGAACTGTGAGTCAATTAGACCTCTGTCCTTTATAAATTACCCAGTCTTAGGGTAGTTCTTTACAGCAGTGTGAAAATGGACTAATACAACACAGTAAGCAATTAAAAATACCTGTCCTCTGTCACAATACAACCTTCACTTTATTTTTAAATTGTGATAATTTCTCATGTTTATTTGAAATGCATTTTTGTCTATCAACAGAAGATGTTATATAAATATTTTAATGATACTAATGTGATTTCAGGAAACAATCCTGAAGAAACAACTATTTGAAAATAATCTAGTATACTAGTTATGCGAAAATAATATTGCAAACTACAAATTAGTTTTGTCTGGTCATTTAGTTGTATCTTGTTATTCCCGTAGGCTTACAAAGGATTATTGGACAGTTAGCTACCAGTTAAAGCAGGGGTTTTAAACCCAGTTTTGAAAACTTAGAC